>NC_074675.1:28837623-29047623 GCF_029448725.1 Salvelinus fontinalis | reverse complement strand
AGATTGAGGTGGAGTGCGCCCACAGGACTGGAAAACCCACCACCGGCCCAGGTGACAGGCCCAGGCTGATATTGGTCAAGTTCCAAAGGTTCAAGGACAAAGTAGCTGTTCTGGAAAGAGCCAAGAACTTGAGAGGAATGTATATCTTCCTCAACAAGGACGATCCTGAAGCAGTGTGCCAGAAGAGAAAAAAACTTATCCCAGCCATGAAAGCTGCCAGAGCGCTTGGAGACGTTGCTTACATCCACTATGACAGGCTCATTGTCCACCCTCCCTCCCAGAAGCCTGGAAGGGATGAGAAAGCCAAGCCTATGGGTTCGTAGCTTCAACCCCGCAGCACACACACCAATTGATTAATGGACTGCTGAATGTACATATTTTTTCTCTTGCTTTGTTTGCTCTTTTCCACATTATGTTTATCTCTGATAAGCTACCTGGGAAAGCGCTGAAAATAGCCCATATTAATATACGTAGCCTTAGAAATAAGGTTCATGAAATCAGTAACTTGCTAACATCAGATAACACTCATATATTAGCCATTTCTGAGACTCACTTCGATAATTCGTTTGATGATACAGCAGTAGCAATACAAGGATATAACATCTATAGAAGAGACAGAATTGCTTATGGGGGAGGTGTTGCTGTATATGTTCAGAGCCATATCCCTGTAATGCTTAGAGAAGATCTTATGTCTAACAGTCAGTAACTAAATAATATGTGTGAAATGCTTGATAGTGTATGTGATGAAAACAGCAGAGAGGTCTACTTTCTTGGGGACCTGAATATTGACTGGTTTTCATCAAGCTGTCCGCTCAAGAGGAAGCTTCTCACTGTAACCAGAGCCTGTAATCTGGTTCAGGTCATTAATCAACCTAACAGGGTGTTTACAAACAAAACAGGAACAAGATCAACCACATGTATTGATCACAAATTTTACTAATACTGTAGATTTGACTAATACTGTAATACTTTGTTCTAAAGCTGTATCCATACCCATTAGAGCAGTGATCAAAATATAGTGGTTATATCCAGGAAAGCCAAAGTTCCAAAAGATGGGACGAAAATAGTGTACAGTATAAGAGATGATAGAAAAGATTTTGCTGTGACTCTTATGTGGATGATGTTAACAATATTTGTTGGTCTGATGTGATTAACGAGGAGTATCCAGATGCTGCACTTGAGGAATTTATGAATTTGCTTCTTCCAATTATTGATACAAATGCACCTGTTAAGAAACTGACTGTTTGAACTGTTAAGGCTCTATGGATTGATGAGGAATTGAAAAACTGTATGGTTGAAAGAGTCTGGCTGCACACCTGACTGGCTGACTTATCGAAAATGTAGAAATGATGTGACTAAACTCAACAAAAAGAAGAAGAAACTGTATTATGAAGCCAAGATCGATGGTATAAAGAACGATGGAAAAAAACTTGAGTAATTTAAATGAAATGATGGGCAGAAAGACAAATTCAACTCCATCTTTCATCAAATCAGATGGCTTATTCATCACAAAACCATTTGATGTTGCCAATTATTTTAATGATAACTTCATTGGCAAAGTGGGAAAACTTAGGCAGGACATGCCAACAACGAACAGTGAGCCATCGTATTCATGCATAAAAAAACGAAAAATGAAAGAAAAGCAATGCAAGTTTGAATTGTGTTAGTGTGGGAGAAGTGGAAAAATTATTGTTATCGATCAATAATGACAAACGTCCTCGCATTGATAACTTATATGGAAAGCTACTGAGGATGGTAACTGACTCTATAGCCACTCCTATCTGTCATATCGTTATTCTGAGCCTGGAGGAAAGCCTTTGTCCTCAGGCCTGGAAGGCAGCCAAAGTAATTCCGCTATCCAAGAGTGGTAATGCTGCCTTTACTGGTTTTAACAGCAGACCTAGAAGCTTCCTGCCAGCTCTTAGCAAACTGTTGGGAAAAATGGTGGTTGAGCAAATACAATCAAATTAAATGTTGTTTGTCACGTGCTGAATACAACAGGTTTAGATCTTACCATTAAATGCTTACTTACAAGCCCTTAACCAACAACGCAGTTCAAGAAAAAATATATATAATATTGGCTAAACTAAAATATATATGAAGGTAAAACAAGAAAATTACATAACAATAACGAGGCAATATACGGGGGGTACCGGTACCGAGTCAATGTGCAGAGGTTAGTCGAGGTCATTTGTAAAGTGACTATGCATAGATAATAAACAGCGAGTAGCAGCAGTGTAAAAACAAAGGGGGGGGGGGGGGGGGGGGGGGGGGGGGCAATGTAAATAGTCGGGGTGGACATTTAATTAATTGTTTAGCAGTCTTATGGCTTGGGGTAGGAGCTGTTAAGGAGCCTTTTGGACCTAGACTTGGCGCTCTGGTACCGCTTGCCGTGCGGTAGCAGAGAGAACAGTCTATGTCTTGAGTGACTGGAGTCTTTATCAATTTTTGGGCCTTCCTCTAGAACCGCCTAGCATATACACTACCGTTCAAAAGTTAAGGTCACTTCAAATCATCCTTGTTTTTGAAAGAAAAGCAATTTCTTTTGTCCATTAAAATAACATAAAATTGTTCAGAAATACAGTGTAGACATTGTTAATGTTGTAAATGACTATTTTAGCTGGAAACGGCAGATTCTGCTATATCTACATAGGCGTACAGAGGCCCATTATCAGCAACCGTCACTCCTGTGTTCCAATGGCACGTTGTGTTAGCTAATCCAAATGTATCATTTTAAAAGGCTAATTGATAGTTAGAAAATCATTTTCCAATTATGTTAGCAGAGCTGAAAACTGTTGTGCTAATTAAAAAGCAATAAAACTGGCCTTCTTTAGACTAGTTGAGTATCTGGAGCGTCAGTATTTATGGGTTCGATTACAAGCTCAAAATGGCCAGAAACAAAGCCCTTTATTCTGAAACTCGTCAGTCTAATCTTGTTCTGAGAAATGAAGGCAATTCCATGCAAGAAATTGCCAAGAAACTGAAGATCTCGTACAACTCTGTGTACTAACTCCCTTCACAGAACAGCGCAAACTGGCTCTAACCAGAATAGAAAGAGGAGTGGGAGGCCCCGGTGCACAACTGAGTAAGAGGACAAGTACATTAGAGTGTCTAATTTGAGAAACAGATGCCTCACAAGTCCTCAACTGGCAGCTTGAGGATTTGCTCATCGTTGTTGGTGATCAAGCCTACCACTGTTGTGTCGTCTGCACCCACCCATGCCTAGCCAGTTGTAGCTCAATCTTGGGTGCAATGATCACGTTGTCACGTTCCTGACCTATTTCTGTTCGTTTTTATGTGTTAGTTGGTCAGGACGTGAGTTTGGGTGGGCAGTCTATGTTTTCTGTTTCTATGTTTGTTTAAGGGTTGCCTGGTATGGCTCTCAATTAGAGGCAGGTGTTTGGCGTTTCCTCTAATTGAGAGTCATATTAAGGTAGGTTGTTTCACATTGTTTGTTGTGGGTGGTTGTCTCCTGTGTCAGTGTTTGTCGCGCCACAAGGGACTGTATCGGTTTATGTAGTCTGTTTCCTGTTCGTGAGTTCTTCGTGTTTTATGTAAGTTCCATGTCCAGGTCTGTCTACATCGTTTGTTGTTTTGTAATTATCAAGTGTTCTTCGTGTGTTTAGTTTCGTCTTGTAAATAAAATTCATTATGTCATCATACCTCGCTGCAAATTGGTCTTCCGATCCCTCTCTCCTCTCCTCGTCCGAAGAGGAGGAGGAGTACGACAGTCGTTACACACGTTCCCGCACTGACTGACTGTGTGGAGGCTCATTTATTTAACATTACGTTGCCTAAATGCTACACTAGTAAAGTTATAAATTATATAGCTGTCGGCTATATTAGCCACGACTTACCGTTCTTTGAGCAGCTTCAAATGTCGAACAAAGTTGGAAATTGTTGCGCCTCCATCTGTAAGTTTCTTCCCGCATGTTTTGCAAGTTGCAATCCATTTTTTGTTGATACAGCATCGTCTTTATATCCGAAAATATCCGAAAATGTTGGGTATCATCTTTCCAAGGGCCAAAGTCATGTGACTCGAGTCCACACCTCTGATTATAAGTGAAATAATCTGTCTGTAAACAATTGTTGGAAAAATTACTTTTGTCATGCACGAAGTAGATGTTCTAACCGACTTGCCAAAACTATAGTTTGTTAACAAGAAATTTGTGGAGTGGTTGAAAAATGAGTTTTAATGACTCCAACCTCCAACCTCCAACCTACTGTATACTACTGTAAGTAATGTCTGGATGTCTCAAACCCGCTCTCTGGTGACTCTCGAAGTCGTCCCTGTAGCCTCAGCTCTCTGGATAACTCTCGCAGCCTTCTCCGCAGCTCTGACGTCCGTATCACCCAGTTGTAGGATCAGTAATTCACCAGATGGTGGTGCTATCCCGGACGAGCCCCTAAAATGTTACCGGCCTCAGTCTGTAGCTGAGGTGGCCTGTAATAGTAAAAAGAATGGACACAATTTTACCAAGTTCTGACGCTTTCCTTATTCTGAAGAATGTGCGCGCTTGGCCAGAACTTGCTGTTTCTCCTACTACCACAGTGCAACAGTGCCATCTATTGGCTTGATGGACTACTAATGCTAAAGCATATAGAATAAACAATTTAGATAAATTAAGACAAAGACATAAATAAATTGGTTAAAAAAATTTTTTTAGAAAGGGGTGTCTGTTTTTAGTGACTTTGTTTTCAACCCATTACACATGCAATTCCGTTTCGTCTCATATTGCTCAAGTGAACAGCAAACCTGGTTTCATAAAACAGATAAAGCAACACCTCACGCCACAAAGCCTCTCCCCTATTTGACCTAGATAGTTTGTGTGTATTTATTGATGTAGGCTACGTGTGACTTTTGTTTAAAAAAAAGTTTTCCTATGTAGTTCTGTCCTTGAGCTGATGTCTATTAATGTACTGTATTATGTCATGTTTCATGTGGACCCCAGGAAGAGTAGCTGCTGCTTTTGCAACAGCTAATGAGGATCCTAATAAAAAAACAATACAAATATGGTAATCTTGGATCAGCTCAACTCCACCGATGCCAGCAGTTCACCACGTGTGTGAAACTAAGTGATCCAGAGTCAGCTACTATTCTGTTCTATGATATTTCTTAGCCAAACTAGAAGAGCTCCACTGGCTCCTATTCTTCGACACACTGCTCTCTTATTCTTGTCAAATTCAAACATATAACATGACAGGGATAAAACAGCTGAGAGTCAGCCCTGAGGGAGGCTCAGTCATCCCAGAAATGAGCTTGTCATTTTCTTCTCTCTCCACCAAAATAAACAAGGTGGTGATTGCTGCTGCCTGTGAGAGTCACCCAGAATTGTTTCAGAATCACACTGTCTTTTTTTCTCTCTCAATGCTGAATGCCTGGCTTAGGGCGGCAGATGGTAGTGTGTGTGTGTGTGTGTGTGTGTGTGTGTGTGTGTGTGTGTGTGTGTGTGTGTGTGTGTGTGTGTGTGTGTGTGTGTGTGTGTGTGTGTGTGTGTGTGGCAGACAGCAGTGTGCTCGGCTTACCCCCTCATCTGATAACCTGTATGTCTCCTCTACCTGACACCCTGGAGGAAACATAATGAAAATCCTGCTCCTATTCAAATTAACTTCTCAAATGGAAGTCATTCTATGGATGAGAGAGGGACAATATTCCCTATTTTTAACTATTATCTGGCTAGTTAGTTATAATAATATGAACCTGTAATTGAACTTGGAGACACGAACACACACACACACGAACACACACACACACACGTGTACACACACACGTGTACACACACAAACTCCTCAAGGCGCCCAGCTCTCCGTCAAAACATCACAGCGCTCAGATTTAGATATTCAGACGGTCTGATAAGAGACCAGTGATTCAGATGGGGTTTCATTAGTGAGATAGCAGGGAACATAAGATAGGCCAGGTAAAGTGTCTGAGATGGTGGATGAACCTTTTAATATACAGCTCGAAGACAGGACGTACCTGGACCATCAAACAAGGAGAAGGAACGTCTGGTCTGGTCAGGTCAGACTTGATTAGACCACCTTGGCTGACTAGAGATGTAACCACCAACACACTAAGCACCACAGGAGGCTGCTGAGGGGAGGACAGCTCACAATAATGGCTGGAATGGAGTCAATGGAATGGTATCAAACGCATGGAAAAAGTGTTTGATGTGTTCGATACCGTTCCATTTATTCCGTTCCAGACATTACTATGAGCCTGTCCTCCCCAATTAAGGTGCACCGTGTGCTAAGTGTAGTAGCCAGAGAACAATTTCAACCACCGATAGAAACACCAAAGGATACCGATAGACAGACGCATGGATTAACATTAGGTCAAGGTGCTCCTTCATACAGTTCATTGATAAGGGTCAGGCAAGGCAGAGCCATGTATACAAGGAGAAGGACCATAGCAACTGCCCATCAATAAGCTACAGCATTACTTCATCTCTCTTCCACACAACTCAAAATGTACAGGTAGACACAGCTTCATCGAGGGACAAACAAACACACCTAAATGAAGTTCCATAGCCAGTTAAATGTTGATTAAGCATGAGATGATTAGGTTTAGGTTTAGGTTAAGGATGATGCAGGATGTTGCTGAGTGAAGAGGCGGAAATGTATTCATTTTCCGCAATAACATTTACTCAGCCTGTAACAGAGTAGCTGGGCTAGGCTGCGTTTTTTTTGAAATTGGTGCCAGTGGCTAAATTCTACCCATTTGCATCAATCTCCTTTGAAGAGGGATGCAGATGAGCCTAACGAGTTTGTTAATTATGCCAGAGCGGAGTATGCTGTGGAGTGTGTGCTCTGACCGTAATGGAGTGTGTGTGTGTGTGTGTGTGTGTGTGTGTGTGTGTGTGTGTGTGTGTGTGTGTGTGTGTGTGTGTGTGTGTGTGTGTGTGTGTGTGTGTGTGTGTGTGTGTGTGTGTGTGTGTGTGTGTGTGTGTGTGTGTGTACTGAACAAAAATATAAATGCAACATGTAAAGTGTTGGTCCCATGTTTCATCAGCTGAAATAAAAGAAATCATCCACACGCACAAAAAGCTTATTTCTCTCAAATGTTGTGCACAAATTTGCTTACATCCCTGTAAGTGAGTATTTCTCCTTTGTCAGGATAATCCATCCTCTTAACATATGTGCCATATCAAGAAGTTGATTAAACAGCATAATCATTAAACAGGTGCACCTTGTGCTGGGGACAATAAAAGGCCACTCTAAAATGTACAGTTTTGTCACACAACACAATGCCTCAGATGTATCAAGTTTTTAGGGAGCGCGCAATTGGTATGCTGACTGCAGGAATGTCCACCAGAGCTATTGCCAGAGAATTTAATGTTAATTTCTCTACCATAAGCCTCCTCGAACGTCATTTTAGAGAATTTGGTAGTACGTCCAACCGGCCTCACAACCGCAGACTACGTGTAACCACGCCAGCCCAGGACCTCCACAACCGGCTTCTTCACCTGCAGGATCGTTTGAGACAAGCCACCTGGACAGCTGATGAAAGTGTGGGTTTGTACAAGCAAATAATTTCTGCACAAACTGTCCGGAACTGTCTCAGGGTAGCTCATCTGCGTGCTCGTCGTCATCACCAGGGTCTTGACCTGACTGCAGTTTGGCATTGTAACCGACTTCAGTGGGCAAATGCTCAACTTCGATGGCCACTGGCACGCTGGAGTAGTGTGCTCTTTACGGATGAATCCCGGTTTCAACTGTACCAGACAGATGGCAGACAGCGTGTATGGCATAGTGTGGTTTGCTGATGTCAACATTGTGAACAGAGTGCCCCATGGTGGCAGTGTGGTTATGGTATGGGCAGACATAAGCTACGGACAACGAACACAATTGCATTTTATCGATAGCAATTTGAATGCACAGAGATACCGTGACGAGATTCTGTGGCCCATTGTTGTGCCATTCATCTGCCGCCATTACCTCATGTTTCAGCATGATAATGCACGGCCCCATGTCTCAAGGATCTGTACACAGTTCTTGGAAGCTGAAAATGTCTCAGTTCTTCCTTGGCCTGCGTACTCACCAGATATGTCACCGCTTGAGCATGTTTGGGATGCTCTGGATCGACGTGTATGACAGCGTGTTCCAATTCACGCCAATATCTAACAACTTCGCAAAGCCATTGAAGAGGAGTGGGACAACATTCCACAGGCCAATCAACAGCCTGATCAACTTTATGGAAGTCTCGGGGTATTGCTGCCCTCAGGTAGAAAACCTCATGATAAGGTGTAGACCACATTATCTACCAAGAGAGTTCATATCTATATTATTCGTAGCTATCTATTTACCACCACAAACTGATGCTGGCACAAAGACCGTATTCAAGAAAATGCTCATCCAGAAGCACTGAGGACTTTAATGCTGGCTAACTTAAATACGTTTTACCTCAATTCTACCAGCATGTCACATGTGCAAAAAAAAATACTTTAGATCACCTTTACTCCACACACAGAGACACATACCTAGCTCTCCCTCGCACTCCATTTGGCAAATCTGACCACCCTACTGATTCCATCCTACTGATTCCTGCTTCCAAGCAAAAACTAAAGCAGGAAGTACCAGTGATTACCGCCCCCTAGCACTCACGTCGGTAGCCATGAAGTGCTTTGAAAGGCTGGTCATGGCTCACATCAACAACATCATGCCAGAAATCCTAGACCCACTCCAATTCGCATACCGCCCCAACAGAGCCACAGATGACACAATCTCAATCTCACTCCACACTGCCCTGTCCCACCTGGACAAAAGGAACACCTATGTGAGAATGCTGTTGATTGACTACAGCTCAGCGTTCAACCCTATAGTGCCCACAAAGCTCATCACTAAGCTAAGGACCTTGGGACTAAACACGTCCCTCTGCACCTGGATCCTGGACTTCCTGACGAGCCGCCCCCAGGTGGTAAGGGTAGGCAACAACAAATCTGCCACGCTTATCCTCAACACTGGGGCCCCTCAGGGGTGAGTGCTTAGTCTCCTCCTGTGCTCCCTGTTCACCCACGACTGCGTGGCCGAGCATGACTCCAACACCATCATTAAGTTTGCTGACGACACAACAGTGGTGGGCTTGATCACCGACAACAATGAGACAGCCTATAGGGAGGAGGTCAGAGGCCTGGCAGTGTGGCCGGAAGACGCTACAGCGGGTAATGCGTATGGCCCAGTACATCACTGGGGCAAAGCTTCCTGACATCCAGGACCTATATACTAGGCGGTGTCAGAGGAAGTCCCTAAAAATTGTCAAAGACTCAAGTCACCCAAGTCATGGACTGTTCTCTCTGCTACCGCATGGCAAGCGGTACCGAAACACCAAGGCTAGGACCAAAAGGCTCCTTAACAGCTTCTACCCCCAAGCCATAAGACTCAATTAATCAAATGGCCATCTGGACTATTTACATTGAACCCCCCCTCATTTTGTTTTTACCCTGCTGCTACTTGCTGTTTATTATCTATGCATACTGTAATGACTCTCCTGTGAGATCCAAAGGATCAGGTTACAGTGGGTCAGCTCTACAGCGCCCTCTGCCTAAGGCAGAGGGGGAGAGGGATGAATTTGGCCTTGTTTTATGACTTAACAACCGGATCGTAAATACCTTGCAGAAACTCTGCCTTTGGGCTTTGCAGTATTGAAAATGGAATGTCTGAGTGTTACAAAACAACAGAGAGACACTTGGCCAAAACTGTAACATCAAAAGGTTGGACATTGAAAAGGTTGGACATTTCTAACTTAAATAATGTGGGAAACGGTTGGTGGGGCTCTAAACAATAATCATGTCAAATAAGTTGTTGTTTTGTGATATCATTAAGGACAGTATAACCAAATAACGGTAACTCTACAAATGTATACATACGAGTTATCAGATTTACATCTAAATGTTGTGGAACGTATGTGACTAAATATGAAACTATTTTTGAGAAGATGAAATGTGATTTTAGCCTTATAAATGAGAATTGTCTTTCAGATCAAGTTTTACCCAGTCAGTAACCATGCCCACGTGAACACAGACATTATGACAAAAGGAAGGAATGCCCTTTTTCCCCAAGTTTTTATAGAAGGACTCCTAACGAAAACCATTTAGACCAGAGAATGTAAAGATCATCCACACGTTGAAATGGTTGGAATCTCTACAGACCATAACATGCCGGGTTGCTGCCGGTGTGGACAGTGATCTTAGCTGTACCCTGAATAATCAACCATTTAGACCAGACAGTGTGGTGGAGCGGTGGATACATGGCTGAGAAAAGGTTTAAAACTAAAGACCAGTATACGTGCAGAGCGAGCTGAATACATTACAAAATCGTTTAACGACTGCAATACCAGAAAATGGTAAGACCCTCTGAAACTCTCTCTCTCTCAAAGAAGAAGAAGAAGAAGACTACACAGGAACATTCAGTTATGCAGTGTTAGCCTAGGAAACTCGACCGAAGATGAGAGAGAAAGACCAATTTCCTCTCACCACTATAGGTATTTCGAGGGTATCTATTCTAAACCAACAGAGTGAAGGACAAGGCCCGCTGAACACCGCGTGGTACACCTCTGGAGATCCGTTCTAACAGACACTCCGAGACCAAGAAACTATGACTACAAAGGACATGGTGACCTCTGGTGGACAAGCAGAGACTTACACAACCAGAGACGTTCTGATGAATTACTCTCCACAGACTGATCGAGTGATTTCAACAGAGCAAGACAACAAAGACATACAAGCGTAAATATGTACATTGCATTTCTAAATCCAAATGAACGGTTGTTAGGGTGCTACATATCCATATTTATGATGAACGTATTATTCAACTGTATGTACAATAGTTGAAGTCCTTTCTCTCTCCCATCATATCGGGTTAGTCCACTAGGGACTTTTCATTGCGTTATGTACTAATAAATGTATAATCTATCTTTGTGTTTGTTTATGTAATTCTTTGTGATTATTTAGTTAGTTAGTAAATAAATAAATACTTAAGTCAATTTGTGTATCGCTGATTCATCATGGAGACTAGGTTTTGTGCAGATTTATAGGATATTACGACGTACAGAATGAGACTGAAACAGGAACAAATGATTGATGGATGACGGATAGTATATCGAGATTTTATTTTTTATTTTTTTTATTCGGAAAACGGTAGCTCATTAAATAAACTTTTCCCGTGGTGCCCCAGATTACTACTTAATTAATTGTTATATGATTAATTCAATCGTGTAATAATTGAACGTGGTATGTAATTATTCGATGAATAGCCGTCATCGCATTAATGGTAGCAACGTCACGACAATAGTCACTTTACAAATTACCTCGAATACCTGTTGTATTCGGCGCATGTGACAAATAAAATTTGATTTGATGTTGTGTTTATATTTTTGTTCAGTGTATGTATATATGAGAGACAGAGAGACAGAGAGAGAGACAGAGAGAGAGAGAGAGAGAGAGAGTGTGTGTGTGTGTCACATTTTGCCTTAAAACCTCTACAGAGTACCTAACCCGGATCCGGGAGCACCCCCCACACCCCCCACACTGATTAGCATCGCTAGCATAGCGTCACAATTAAATAGTAGCATCTAAATATCATTAAATCACAAGTCCAAGACACCCAATGAAAGACACAGATCTTGTGAATAAAACCACCATTTCAGATTTTTTAAATGTTTTACAGGGAAGACACAATATGTAAATCTATTAGCTAAACACGTTAGCAAAATGACACCATTTTCTTACTCCAACAGTTTCTTACTCCATCAGGTGCTATCACCAATTCGGCTAAACTAAGATATTGATAGCCACTAACCAACAAAAAAATTCTTAAGATGACAGTCTGATAACATATTTATGGTATAGCATAGTTTTTTTTTTTAAATGTGCATTTTTCAGGTATAAATCACAGTTCTACATTGCAGCTGCAATCTGATATAGTGCTGATGCAGCTAGAACAATTACAGAGACCAACGTTATATAACTAATTACTTGTCTTAAAACATTTCAGAAAAAATACACAGCGTACAGACATTGAAAGCCCAACATCTGGTGAATCCAAACAATATTTCAGATTTTTTAAATGTTTTATAGCGAAAACAAAATGTATCGCTAATTAGCATAACCAGGCCAGCCAGAACCGGCTGGACGCGCGCGACCAGTTCACATGCACGACAGATATATGAAATAACATCGTAAATTGGGTCTTACTATTGCTGATCTTTCATCAGAATGTTGATCAAGGTGTCCTTAGTCCTGATGAGTCGTTCAATCCATTCACAATGGCAACTTTCCCTCTTCATTTAGCCTGGGTATTGGTCGACTAGCACGGCTCTGTCCAAAGTTAAAAAACTCACAGAACGGAACACGGCAAAACTCCCGAAAAAATTCTAATAATCTGATTAAACTATATTGAAAAAACATACATTACGGTGATATGGTCACATGTATGAAACAAACTTCGACACGGAGATAGTTTTCATCCGTAACGTCAGCATAACAAAAGACAATGCCACCTCTGAAAACGCGCATCTCAGAAACCGGAAGTTGTCGGTCACGCTAAAGAAATAAGTCTTATTTCACGTCAGTACAAGATAAACAAAAAATTTCTCCTCTGACGTCTTCCAGACACCCAGAGGAAGAACAAGGAAGTGTCATTCGGGTCATAGGTGGCGTGACCATATATAGGCAGAGCTTTGAAGCGAGCATACACATCTTGCAATCTTTTTCAGGCTCAGGGAAAGTGCTGTGAAATGACCTGTGTTTGACTCAGAGACTCAATTGGAACGGTTTTAGAAACCATAGCTTGTTTTCTATCCAATGCTATATGGTTATATGCATATAGTAACAGCAATAATTGAATAAGAGGCAGTTTAGTCTGTAGAGGCAATTATGCTAATGCGAAATAGCACCCCCTGTATTCTCAAGAAGTTTTAATAAGGCTGAGAGAGAGTTTAGCCGTTTTAAAGCAAATTTCCTGCAATTCTACACATTTTGCTACCATATGCTTTCGAGGGGGCCTGTCATGCCAAATAGTGTCCCCCTACTAAAATGTGTCACAATGTGTCACAATAGGATTTCGATGAGTTCTAGCTTCTGTTGCTAGGGATGTTGCTAGAACTTGAACAATTCTGATCGGATTACGTAATGAACCAAAGCGTCTGTTGCTATGCTGGTTGCTTGGCTCTATTTGACCTCGTAGCGGTCGTGAAGGAAGGAGGACGCAGGCGGTTCTAGTTCTATTTCACCTCGTAAACGCTCGCTCAGTCCACGCAAAATGATTACATCAGAATTGCTCTTCAAGGACAATGTTTTTGACAGTGACAACCTGCCCGACACAACCTGCTACTTCAGAGGACCGAAAAGACTGGAAAGAGAACAGTATTTCTTTACCCTATATTTGTCTTTGTATAAGAAAATATTGTTAAATAGGAAGAAATCGTTTAAGCTGTTTTTAGGTTGATGTTGTTAGCTACTGTACTTATTTACCTCCGCCTGCCTAGTCAGCTAGCCAGCTACAGTAGCTTAGCCAGACAGTTTTATTTAGCTAATGTTGGCTAGCTAGCTACTGTAACTGTTATTGTAGCTTTCTGTTTCTATGAAGCTTGCACTTCAATGGCATCCCTCAAGGATATTTTATTTTATCCTTCCAACCAGGCAAAGTACTATGAAGGAACCACTGATCTCGACAAGAGGCACACCTGGTCCCCATTTCCTTGATTAGTAATTGTATAAGTGTGCCCTTGGTTCACCATTGTCTTGTCGATTATTGTTACAATATCCATTGGTCGTGTGGCTTTTGTGCCACGTGTATTGTGCAGATGATTACGTGTCCTCGTCCCATGTGATAATCATTGTGCGATTGTTTATTAATTCGAGGTACTCCTCGCTCTTTTGTTTGGGTCTCAACCCTCTGTTTTGTAACGTGTTTGTTTGGTCTTCGTCCCCGTGCCTGTGCACGGCACGTTGTAATTTGGGTAAAGAATTTTTTTAACTATTACGCATTCCTATGCCTGTCTCCCGACCATTTATGCCAGCGTGACAGGATGGCTCATAATAATGTCTGGAATGGATTAAATAGAATGGTATCAAACATGTGGTTTCCATGTGGTTGATACCATTCCATTGACTCCATTCCAGCAGGTTGTTATGAGCCATTCTCCCCGCAGCAGTCTCCACTGGTACCTCAACATGACAGACATATAACTGTATCTACGCTTCTTCTGACCGGGAATTGTCAAGGAGGTGGACAGCTGGGTAAGTGAAATAACCTTTTGTTTATCAATCACATTCTATTATATCGGGAATTATTATGATTTCAATGAATGTCATATTAGAGAGCACACAATGTTCAATTTGTCACTTTTCGCTTAAAGGTCAGTACCCTGTCTAGCCTGCCAGAAGTTTAAGAGGACGAAGACTATGGTGCTGGAGTAGTAGCCCATCAAAGTGGTTTCACCATCAAATCCCACCCCCCAAAAATTGGTCACATATTTGTGTATAGCCGATGTTATTGCGGTGTAGCGAAATGCTTGTGTTTCTAGCTCCGACAGTGCAGTAATATCTAACAACTAATATCTAACAATTTCACAACATATATCCAATAAACACAAATCTAAGTAAAATAATGTAATTAAGAATATATAAATATATGGACGAGCAATGTCAGAGCGGCATATACTAAGATACAGTAGAATAGTATAGAATACAGTATATACATATGAGATGAGTAATGCATAATATGTAAACATTATTAAAGTGACTAGTGTTCCATTTATTAAAGTGGCCAATGATTTCAAGTCTATGTATATAGACAGTAGCCTCTATGTGCTAGTGATGGCTGTTTAACAGTCTGATGGCCTTGAGATAGGAGCTGTTTTTCAGTCTCTCAGTCCCAGCTTTGATGCACCTGTACTGACCTCGCCTTCTGGATGATAACAGGGTGAACAGGCAGTGGCTTGGGTGGTTGTTGTCCTTGATTATCTTTTTGGCCTTCTTGTGCTTCCGGTGCTCTAGGTGTCCTGGAGGGCAGGTAGTTTGCCCCCGGTGATGCGTTGGGCAGACCACACCACCCTCTGGAGAGCCCTGCGGTTGTGGGTGGTGCAGTTGCTGTACCAAGCGGTGATACAGCCCGATAAGATTGCTCTCAATTGTGCATCTGTAAAAGTTTGTGAGGGTTTTAGGTGCCAAGACAAATTTCTTCAGACTCCTGAGGTTGAAGAGGCGCTATTGCGCCTTCTTCGCCACACTGTCTGTGTGGGTGGACCATTTCAGTTTGTCAGTGATGTGTACGTTGAGGAAGCTTTTCACCTTCTCCACTGCGGTACTGTCGATGTGGATGGGGGGTGCTCCCTATTCTGTTTCCTGAAGTCCAAGATCGTCTCCTTTGTTTTGTTGACGTTGAGTGAGAGGTTATTTTCCTGGCACCACACTCCCAGAGCCCTCACCTCCTCCTTGTAGGCTGTCTCGTCATTGTTGGTAATCAAGCCTACTACTGTTGTGTCATCTGCAAACTTGATGATTGAGTTGGAGGCGTGCTTGGCCATGCAGTCATGGGTGAACAGGGAGTACAGGAGGGGGCTGAGCACACACCCTTGTGGGGACCCAGTGGTGGAGGTGTTGTTTCCTACCTTCACCACATGGGGGGCGGCCCGTCAGGAAGTCCAGGACCCCATTGCACAAGGCGGGGTTCAGACCCAAGGCCTTGAGCTTAATGATGAGCTTGGAGAGTACTATGGTGTTGAATGCTGAGCTGTAGTCAATGAACAGCATTCTTACATAGGTTAACCTCTTGTCCAGATGAGATAGGGCAGTGTGCAGTGTGATGGCGATTGCATCGTCTGTGGATCTATTGGGGTGGTAAGCAAATTGAAGTGGATCTAGGGTGGCAGGTAAGGTAGAGGTGATATGGTCCTTGACTATTCTCTCAAAGCACTTAATGATGACAGAAGTGAGTGCTACGGGGTGATAGTCATTTAGTTCAGTTACCTTAGCTTTCTTGGGTACAGGAACAATGGTGGCCAACTTGATGCATGTGGGGACAACAGTCTGGGATAGGGAGAGATTGAATAAGTCCGTAAACACACCAGCTAGCTGGTCTGCACATGCTCTGAGGACACGACTAGGGATGCCGTCTGGGCCAGTAGCCTTGCGAGGAATAACATGCTTAAATGTCTAACTCACGTCAGCAACGGAGAAGGAGAGCCACCGTTCTTGGTAGCTGGGAAGCAAGATGTCAGTGTCCACTACGTGGCTGGTTTTCCTTTTGTAGTCTGTGTCTGTGGAACCTGCCACATACGTATAGTGTCTGAGCCGTTGAATTGCGACTCCACTTTGTCTCTATGCTGACATATTCCCAGTCACCTTGCCATGGTTAAATGCTGTGGTTCGCGCTTTCAGTTTTGCGCGAATGCTGCCATCTATCCACGGTTTCTGGTTATGGTAGGTTTTATGGTCACAGTGTAGTACAACATCTCCTGTACACTTCCTGATAAAGTCAGTCACCGAGTCAGTATATACACTACCGTTCAAAAGTTTGGGATCACTTAGAAATGTCCTTGTTTTTGAAAGAAAAGCACATTTTTAGTCCATTAAAATAACATCAAATTGATCAGAAATACAGTGTAGACATTGTTAATGTTGTAAATGACTATTGTAGCTAGAAACTGATGATTTTTAATGCACGGTAGTGCACTTTTGAATGGTAGTGTATCTCCCATTTATAACACTACACTAATCCATCACATTTTCTCCCAGTAAAGTGTAACCTGTGTGTTTGCTTGTTTACGTCTCTGCCTCCTACCCTGTTCCCTTATAACTCCTGCTCCTGTTCTCCTGGACCTAGTGGCTCTGCCCAATACCCAGACGTGGATCCACCTGTTGTCCTCCATTAACAACCATCTTTTCCTTACATCATCTACAGCTACTGTTGTTGTCATGTTGTCATTATCTGCTAAGAAAGTTTTCTTGCTCTATCATACTGGGCACGTAATATGTGAGATACACAGATGAACTAAAAACACTTGCACCGCAAACACTCAGAACAAAGAGAGCAGCAGTGCCTGGACTTTGCAGTCTCCTTCAAGTCCCCCTTCCCGAGACTGGCTGCCTGTTGAACAAATGACAGGTAGAATCTCTCATCCACACAGCAACCACCTCCACAATATTCCACACACCAGAATTCAGTATTTTAGTCTACGATTGGCATGTGAGTGTACCAAAAAAATCTGAAAATATAGGAATGACAAAACTGTACCAAAAAGATCAAAGTTTATGTGTTAAAATCTTAAATATTGCCAGGTTGGTTTTCACATCTGTTTCACAAGGTGTTCATTATTGTAAGTTGTAAGGTATCCTTTGATTGTATTTATTTGTTCCACATGATTCATTGTTGTATCCTAGGACTTACAAAAGATACACATATATTCCACCGCAAGGGCGTACTAATGAATCATAATAGAGGACAAGGGAAGGTCAGGTTAAAATATAAACATGACAGCCAGACGAGCCAGTGTATGAATCCAACGGATTTGCATATGAATGGAGTGGAAATTAGCTGACTTCGTGATCTGTAAGGTAAATCACTTTAATGAGTCAAGCAGATGACACGTTTTCTTTGCCATTTCTGAAACATAGCAACGTTTAAGACATGGATTTAATGTTGTAATGTTAACAAGGTACCCAAAAGTAGTTTGAAGTAATATCTTTTATTTTATTAGCTAAACAAAAATGGTCATGGAAATCAGCCTTGTTTGCATAGCAATGATGAAAATAACGTAATTTAGGCTGTAATTTGAATCATTAGGTCATCACACTGTTGATATAGCAACGGATGCTAATAGTTTATCAAAACCCATTGTGACACAGAGGGGGAAACTTTTTGGCTGGGGGACATCATTTGGCATGACAGGCCCCCGACCTCCAATAAATTGGTTGGGGGCCACCTGAAGGGGGCAGGTGCCCTGCATGCCTGTTCGGTAATCCGGCCCTGAGTACAAAACATTGCATGTCCGGTCCCATACCAACACACCAACACCCTCAGTAGGTACCAGAACTATACTCAACTAAATCACCTATTGGGAATTGAATTATCATGACTAAACTTTAAAAACAATATTGTTTTATCCCCAAAACCATCAAATCAAACCAAACAAGAAGCTCCAGTCCAGTTAAACTATGCAGATTGACACACACAACTACACCCCATGGCATTTCCACTACACTCATTGGGCCAGGGTGCGTGATGTGCTGGTTGTGTCCCGGCCCTCTAATGGCTGAGGCTGGTTGGCTGCTGTTGTCTCCTCCAGCTCATGAAGAGTAACACAAACCGACAGGCCTGTCTCCACTGTCCGCTGTGGTTAACACACACACACACACACTCCACTGTGCATCGGGCTTGTGTGTGTGATGTATAGTGGAGCAGTGAGTGAGTGTAGAACAAGCAGTGTGGTGGCAGGGTTATACTGAGATACTAGGAGCACAACTGTGAGATGTTAACCCCCCTGGAAGATTTAAATGTGATCATTATATTGTTAGCGCGGTCTTCTCAATATAGGATGCCATCTACCCTCTAAAACAGGTGGGCAACTTTGATGGGGGTGGGGGCCACAAAAAATCTGAACTCATCATGAGGGGACACAGTGGCTCACCGGTCTGCTTACCCACATCCATACCTACACATACAGTCAGAGCTGGTCCTAGCCTTTTGGGGGCCCTTGCCCCCCCCCACATTTAAGTTTTAGAGTTAATTTCCTGCAATTCAACACATTTTGCCATGGGGTATAAAGAAAATGTATAAGCTTTAAAGCAAGGTTTTCGCAATTCTGCTCATTTTGCCTTGGGACGGAGAGAAAAATGAGCCGTTTTACAGTTAATTTCCTGCAATTCTACACGTTGCCAAAGGGTGCAGAGAAATGTTTGCCGTTTTAAATATGATATTGGAGTGAGAGTGTCACGGCCGTCTGAAGAAGAAGGTGACCAAAGCGCAGCGTGGTAAGTGTTCATTATTTATTACTCAAAACTGAACACTGAAATACAAAAAAACAACAAAGAGAACGACCGAAACAGTTCTGTCTGGTGCAGACACAAAAACAGGAAACAACTACCCACGAAACACAGGTGGGAAAAGGCTACCTAAGTATGGTTCTCAATCAGAGACAACGATAGACAGCCGCCTCTGATTGAGAACCACACCCGGCCAAACACACAGAAATAGAAACATAGAACACAAAAACATAGAATGCCCACCCCAACTCACGCCCTGACCAAACCAAAATAGAGACAAAAAAGGATCTCTAAGGTCAGGGCGTGACAGTACCCCCCCCCCCCCCCCCCCCCGCAAAGGTTCGGACTCCGGCCGCAAAAACTAAACCTATAAGGGAGGGTCTGGGTGGGCCTCTATCCACGATGGCGGCTCTGGTACGGGACATGGACCCTGCTCCACCTTAAGCTTGGCCCACTTAGGTGGCACCTCTGGAGCGGCGACCCTCGCCGCCGACACCGGACTGGGAACCCTCGCAGCGGGCCCCGGACAGGAGGGCGACTCTGACAGCCCCGGACAGGAGGGCGACTCTGGCAGCCCCGGACAGGAGGGCGACTCTGGCAGCCCCGGACAGGAGGGCGACTCTGGCAGCCCCGGACAGGAGGGCGACTCTGGCAGCCCCGGACAGGAGGGCGACTCTGGCAGCCCCGGACAGGAGGGCGACTCTGGCAGCCCCGGACAGGAGGGCGACTCTGGCAGCCTCGGACAAGAGGGAGACTCTGGCAGCCTCGGACAAGAGGGAGACTCTGGCAGCCCCGGACAGGAGGGAGACTCTGGCAGCCCCGGACAGGAGGGAGACTCTGGCAGCCCCGGACAGGAGGGAGACTCTGGCAGCCCCGGACAGGAGGGAGACTCTGGCAGCCCCGGACAGGAGGGAGACTCTGGCAGCTCCGGACAGGAGGGAGACTCTGGCAGCTCCGGACAGGAGGGAGACTCTGGAGGCTCCGGGCTGGAGGCAGACTCTGGAGGCTCCGGGCTGGAGCCGTCTCTGGAGGCTTCGTGCCATGTCTCACCCCTGGAGGCTTCTTGTCATGGATCATCACTGGAGGCTTCTTGCCATGGATCATCACTGGAGGCTTCGTGCCATGGATCATCACTGGAGGCTTCGTGCCATGGATCACCACTGGAGGCTGCATGCCCTAGATCACCACTGGAGGCTTCTTGCCATGGATCATCACTGGAGGCTTCGTGCCATGGATAATCACTGGAGGCTTCGTGCCATGGATCATCACTGGAGGCTTCGTGCCATGGATCATCACTGGAGGCTTCTTACCATGGATCATCACTGGAGGCTTCGTGCCATGGATCACCACTGGAGGCTTCCTGACATGGATCATTACTGGAGTGGAAAGACACACAGGAGGCCTGGCTCTGGGAGAAGGCACAGGACTCACCAGGCTGGGGAGACATGCAGGAGGGTTAGGGCTGAGCACAGGCACAGGACTCACCAGGCTGGGGAGACATGCAGGAGGCCTCTTCCTTGGCCGAGGCACCGGATACACTGGGCCGTGGAGGCGCACTGGTGGTCTCGAGCGCAGAGCTAGCACAACTCGTCCTGGCTGGATATCCCCTGTAGCCCGGCAAGTGCGGAGAGCTGGAACAGGCCGCACTGGGCTGTGCTGACGAACCGGGGACACCGTGCGTAAGGCTGGCGCAGGATAACCCGGGCCGAGGAGACGCACTAGAGGCCAGATGTGCTGAGCCGGCACCATCCCTCCTGGCTTGATGCCCACTCTAGCCCGGCCGATGCGAGGAGCTGCGATGTAGCGCAACGGGCTATGAGTGCGCACTGGGGACACCTTGCACGTCACCGCATAACACAGTGCCTGCCCGGTCACTCTCTCCCCACAGCAAACACAAGGAGTTGGCTCAGGTCTATGACCTGACTCCGCCAATCTCCCCGTGTGACCCCCCACAAAAAAATGATTGGGCTGCCTCTCGTGTACGCCTCCTCGAGCCAACTCCTCGTAGCGTTGCCACTCCACCTTAGCTGCCTCCAGCTCCTCTTTGGAACGGCGATACTCTCCCATCTGTGCCCAGGGTCCCTTGCCGTCTAGGATTTCCTCCCATGTCCAACTCTCCAACAAATGCTGCTCCCTCCTACAACGCTGCTTGGTCCTTTGGTGGTGGGTAGTTCTGTCACGGCCGTCTGAAGAAGAAGGTGGCCAAAGCGCAGCGTGGTAAGTGTTCATGATTTATTAATCAAAACTGAACACTGAAATACAAAAAAACAACAAAGAGAACGACCGAAACAGTTCTGTCTGGTGCAGACACAAAAACAGGAAACAACTACCCACGAAACACAGGTGGGAAAATACTACCTAAGTATGGTTCTCAATCAGAGACAACGATAGACAGCTGCCTCTGATTGAGAACCACACCCAGCCAAACACACAGAAATAGAAACATAGAACACAAAAACATAGAATGCCCACCCCAACTCACGCCCTGACCAAACCAAAATAGAGACAAAAAAGGATCTCTAAGGTCAGGGCGTGACAGAGAGTGACTAACAAAAACCCTGGTCGGTAATTTGACCATGATTACTACAGCTTTAGACAGCTGGCTAGACTTACTTACCAATCTAAAAAATCTTAGCTGACTTGGGCTAATTGAGGACTGTCAGTGGCTGACATAACAAGAGAAAAACTGCTGATGCACAACCACATGTCTAAATTGCACCTTGTGTAGTCTACTATTCTAACTCTCAACAGTAAGTTGAGATCCCAACTGAGCCCTTTTTTGTTGTTAAAGAAATTGATCCGCTGGCCCAACCCTGCTCTGAAACATAAAAAACATCTATCGGCATCTTATTGAGAGAGAAAAAAATGATTACATTTTAGAGAGGTCTACCCCCTATGAAACATTATAAAAGTGTTAGCCATCCTATCATTGTCAATGCATTTCTTAGCAAGGCAAGCAGTGCTTTTGCTAGCCACACATGTTGCGCTCACTGTTCAGCTCATTCACTGTTAGTTTTATGTAAGCAATGTTCCGTGTTGTCAGCTTCATGGCTTCACAAGCGTTGAATGACCCCTTGGATGGGAGCTCCATCACAACAACATGGGTACACACACACACACACACACACACACACACACACACACACACACACACACACACACACACACACACACACACACACACACACACACACACACACACACACACCAGGGGGAAATTGTCTGAAGTGATTTGGCACTGAACTGAACAGCCCGGAGACGGGAGAGGAGAAGCTCTCTGTAGTAAGATGGATGTTTGCTTTTGGGGAACCTTACAGGAGACTGGTGCTGTGACTTACAGGTCATTTCCTGCTTGTCAGGGAAAACAAGATGTAAAGCATTGCTTTTCTGTTGTCCTTGCCTCCCCGTCTGTGTCTGGCTGGCACGGGCCAAATTGAAAAGAACCTGTGGACTGTAATGAAAAAGGAGAGCATCTCTTGCTGTAACCGTTTATGCGGGGGACATATATTGCCTACACACACAGGCACTGGCAGGCATACATACACACGTGCACAAACACACATCAAATGGATGCAAGTACACACCGACGCACGTACGCACCAACACACCTACCCACGCATGCATGCACACTTAAACTAATGAGCTAAAAGTGCACTTTAGAAAAGTTGAATAATGGTATGTGCACATACGGGGTATAAATGAAATCATAACCATTACAACCAACACATACTAATCAAGATGACATATGAACACATTTACCCTAACCTTGAGATGAGTACGATACATACTTCTACACTGACATGCACTTAGACAGGTATTTTGAGAGAGAGAGAGAGAGAGAGAGAGAGAGAGAGAGAGAGAGAGAGAGCGCAATATGGTTGAAACGGAGGGAGGGAGAGAGTAGGCCTATCTCACAGATGAGGGAGGACGGAAAGCCATAAGGCTTGCTTTTATTGAAACAGTAATTAAAAAGTCTTAATTACAAACATTGTATTAACATTCCGTACACTTGCTTCTCTGTCACCCACGGACTTGATAATACGGCTATATGCGGCTGACTGGGTTTGTTGGAGTTCTCCGTTGTGTGCTGTGACCCTCCCTGACATCAAATTGCTAATTGGCATTAATGTAAGCTTTCTGGGCACATCTACACAAAGTGGTAGAGACAGTAAAATAGCACCCCCAGCTGGTCAACACATTATAGAATTGGTCCACTTTTCAATGAGGAAGGATGACATATATCGCATTATGAAGAAAAGCAAACATTCTATTTTCAACATTTCCTGTTGACAAGTGAAAATAGGCTATGGTTAAAAAAAATATTGTAACCCAGGAAGGAAACTCAATGCTTGTGAAACAGAAGCGTTTTGAATTGTAATTACATGATCCATGAAGTGAACGCTAATGCACACTCTCTTCATTATGGGTTATGTTTTAGTATATAGTCTGTAGACAATAATGGAGGGTGAGACACACTAAGCCTCCCCTAAAGCCGTGGAACTTATTAGAGTGAAAAGGAAAATGGGAGAGTAGGGCTATAAATAATTGATGTGAATCACATTGCTATAAATCAAGCAGTCTATTGAATTATGTATTTCAAATGTAGGTCTTAAACAGTCAAAGTAAAAAGCTTGTTTCATTTTTTTCCAGCTGTGAATTTGAGGTCAGGGGGTCATGGACAAGAGTGTAAGAGCTTTTAAAAGAAGGTGGCCACTCTCTGCCTGGTAAAGTTATCATTCTAATTCATCCACATGCACAACTCTGATTTGCACTGATAAGCCTAACAGTACTTTTCTGTAATCTTCAGTATTATAAAGTTATGCTATTTGTGATGCACACTGGAGAGTTCATGACATTACACTAGACCTACATTGCATTTCCTCTTTTGGCTACAATTGCAAAATATAATGTTTGCTAATATTGATTTACGTGGCTAGTAATTCCTACAAAATGTCCCATATTATTATAAAAGATCACACGCCAGAAGAAATTGTAACATTGTTTTTAAGAGTTTAAAGTTACATTGTATCGCCAACGTGTAGGCGTGTTCACCACCGCTGACTTTTAGCGAACTGATGGCGATAACGCAGTTCGCAAAAGATTCGTTCTTTTTGAACAACTCTTTTTACTGACTCGAGAGTCATGATTCGTTTTTCTGAGTGACTCGTTCATAATAGTTCATTTGACCTGCTGGCCGCAATGAGTCCTACAGCACGATTGATACACGCTTCTCCGGCTCAGCGACGTAGAGTTTGGACACACCTACTCTTTTCAACGGTTTTTCTTTATTTGTACTATTTTTACTATTTTCTATGAAATAACACATATGGAATCAAAAAAGTGTTAAACAAATCAAAATATATTTTATATTTGAGATTCTTCAAAGTAGCCTTGATGATAGCTTTGCACACTCTTGGCATTCTCTCAACCAGCTTCATGAGGTAGTCACCTGGAATGCATTTCAATTAACAGGTGTGCCTCGTTAAACGTTAATTTGTGGAACTGAGCCAATCAGTTGTGTTGTGACAAGGTACAGTAGGTGTGGTATACAGAATATAGCCCTATTTGGTAAAATAACAAGTCCATATTATGTCAAGAACAGCTCAAATAAGCAAAGAGAAACAACAGTCCAGCATTACTTGAAGACATTAATGTCAAGAACTTTGAAAGTTTCTTCAAGTGCAGTCACAAAAACCATCAAGCGCTATGATGAAACTGGCTTTCATGAGGACCAACACAGAAAAGGAAGACCCAGAGTTACTTCTACTGCAGAGGATAAGTTCATTAGAATTAATAGCCTCAGATATTGCAACCCAAATAAATGCTTCACAGAGTTCAAGTAACAGACAAATCTCAACATCAACTGTTTAGAGTAGACTGCGTGAATCAGGCCTTCATCGTCGAATTGCTGCGAAGAAAGCACAAATAAACGACACCAATAATAATAAGAGACTTGCTTGGGCCAAGGAATACAAGCAATGGACATTAGACAGGTGAAAATCTGTCCTTTGGTCTGATGAGTCTTTGTGCGACGCAGAGTAGCTGAACTGATGATCTCCACATGTGTAGGTCCCACCATGACGCATGGAGGAGGTGTGATGTGTGGGGGTGCTTTGCTGGTGACACTGTCTGTGATTGATTAAGAATTCAAGGCACACTTAACCAGCAACGCTCCCGCAGCATTCTGCAGCGATATGCCATCCCATCTTTTTTGCGCTTAGTGGGACTATCATTTGTTTTTCAACAGGACAATGACCCAACACACCTCCAGGCTGTGTAGGGGCTATTTGACCTAGAAGGAGAGTGATGGAGTCCTGCATCTGATGGCCTTGCCTCCACAATCACCTGACCTCAACCCAATTGAGATGGGATATGTTGGAACTCAGTGCTCAGCATATGTGGGAACTCCTTCAAGACTGTTGGAAAAGCATTCCAGGTGAAGCTGGTTGAGAGAATGCCAAGAGTATGCAATGCTGTCATCAAGGCAAGGGTGGCTACTTTGAAGAATCTCAAGTATAAAATATATTTTGATTTCATAACACTTTTTTTGTTATTACATGATTCCATATGTGTCCATATAGTGTTTATGTCTTCACTATTATTCTACAATGTAGAAAATAGTAAAGAATAAAGAAAAACCCTTGAATAAGTAGGTGTGTCAACTTTTGACTGGTACTGTATATTCGCGCAGGAAAAACGATTATGGTGCAGGCAGCATAGAGAAGGAAAATACATGTTCAGAACTGATAATCGATCGCATGCTGCAATAATTAATTAAATTAATAGATTATTGAATGTTATGATGGACACAGCTTTATAGAACCAAAACATACACAGTCTCTTCTCAACAAACTCGAACTCTAGAACCAATCATTTTGGGGGGCTGCCGTTCGCAAACGATATTGTGCTGATCAACCACATGGCAGTCCAGCAATGCATTCCACCATGAGCCGTTCACAATCTAGTCCCGTTGCGGCCATCACTTGACCTTGTTTAAATATATCAAGAAATAATCTTATGTGTATTCCTAGCAATCAACGAAATACATTGTCTAAAGCACACATTTTACAAGTCTCGGTCCAAATCTCCAATAAGCCTCTTATGGTGAACGAAAGGGCTTAAAGAAACACGACTCTTTGTAGTTTTCAGTTCGCCGGTAGGGGGTCCTGCGTGCTCTGGGCATTACTGACTCAAATGAACGAAATGACTCGAAGGATTCGTTCTTTTGACTGAACAAGTTGAAAAGATCAGAGTCAGTAACTTCATATCAGTGTACAAATCAGTAATTTGAAATGATTTATACTTTACTTTAACTTTTGATACTAATGTATTTTAAAAAAAATTAAAAAACATTTTACTCACATAGTATTTCACCGGCTGATTTGTCTATTTAAGCAATAAGGCCCGAGGGGTGTGGTATATGGCCTATATAACACAAACCCTCGATGTGCCTTATTGCTATTAAAAACTGTTTACCAACGGAATTAGAGCAGTACAAATAAGTGTTTTGTCATACCAGTGGAATACGGTCTGAAAAACCGGCGGTCAGCCAATCAGCATTCAGGGCTCAAACCACCCAGTTTATGATAAGGTATATTTACTTTTACTCAAGTATGGGTACTTTTTCCACCACTGAAACCAAGTGTTACAATTTTAGAAATGTAATTTCTTCTCGCGTGCGACCTTTTATATAATAATGTGGGACATGTTGAGCAGTATGAATGCGCATGAAATCAGCAGAAAAAAAAATATCAACATTGGCAAACATTTGCAATCGATGTTTGGCACCAAATCAAGAAACGCAATGGGTGAGTTCGTTTTGCATGACCCAGTTTTGCATGACCCGGGATTTTGCACATTTTAGACCATTCCATTGGTCCTTAAGTGCATTTCCACCCACCCAGGCCATGCAAAAGGAACTCGCTCATTATGTCCGAAAAGTTTAGCACTTTTTACTGACTCTGATCTTTTCGACTCGTTCAGTCAAAATAACGAATCTTTCGACTAATTTCATTCATTTTAGTTGGTAATGCCCAGAGCATACAACACCCAATACCAGCGAACGATTAACTGAAAACTCAAGAGTAATTTTTCTACAAGCCTCTCATTCAAATGATCTCGTTCACCATAGGGCATTTATTGGAGCTGTCATTTCCGACGAAGACTTTTAGTGTGCTTTAAACAATGTAGCATAGATTTGTTTATTGCTAGGCATACAAATAAGATTATTTATTGATAATCTACATTTAGCGATGAAAGTAGATTGTTTTACCGCTACTAGACACCCAAACTCGCTCACACTTAATTTGTAAAAAAAAAAAAAAATGATAGCCTAGGCATAATCCAAGAAATACATAGGCTTTATTCATTTCAAATATGATATCTGTGGCCCTAGTAGCCTAGTTCGAGTAAAGATTTGTCATATCACTTTTAACGTACAATACATTTGAACATAGGCGGCGTGTGGGTTTCACGTTTGGGATATAATCTACGTGATTTTCACCGTAAAAATACACCTTTATAATAAAGCATTCCATGCATCCTTTGCAGATTTATGTCAAATAACCTACTATTCCTAATGTGATTATTAAATTAGATAGTCATAATTTTGCCTGATAATATAAGTAAATCACTGCTCAATGCAGCACGTAGTGGTGTAGAGTAGGCCTAGGCTATAGGCGATATCAAATACATTTCATCTCCTGCTGGCCTTTTATAAACACTTTTCATGCAATTCTACTACGCATTATATGACTGGAAAAGTTTTTTCTGCGATTGTATTTTTAAATATTGCGAATTGCCTGGCTGGGTCTCTGCTTTTCACTGACAGTCACAACTCAACAATCTTCCATTTGGTGTTTGCCTTGCTCGCTACCCCTTCCGACTAAAGTCTATGTTATTTAAACAATCCACAGCTTTTTTTAGTTTTTAAGAAGCTAATGATCCTGTGGCCAAATCACGCTTTCTAGTGTAGTATTTTGAATGGTTTTATTTATGTATGTATAGGCAGGAGTAAACTATTTTAATTTTGGCAATTTAATTATATTTACACATTAGGGAGCTTCGCTTCTCCTAGCCTCATGGGCACGCTGCCTATGCAGTTTAACGTGGTGTAAACACAACCAGTTATGATGATGTTTTCATCTGATTGTCAAACAATTACTTTAAAAAGGCCACCCGCCCACGGTTCCGGCACTCACCAAAAACACATGTTGGGTTATATGTTTTGATTTTTAATACATTGTAAGGCTGCATGATAAGACTAAAGATGATGAGACTCGAATGATTTGAAAAAAGTCGCTTGAAAAGCATGAGCTCTGCTTTTGTTTTTGCGCAGGCTCTACACACTCCAATAGTCTCTCATTCACAATTTGACAAGCACTTGATAATGCCTCGAATTTCCCGCGGCCTCCCGTTTGTGGCCGTAATGCACCCTAAAAAAAAACATGCCTTTTGAGGCCCGGAGTGCTGCGTTGTGCCCTTCTCCCTGATAGGCTGCGCAATCCGAGGCGTCTCCCACTCGCTCTGCTCTCTGTCACGTGATCCGGTCTTTCTCACAGGCCACAAGTTAAGACAGCCACATCGAGGATGCAACTGCACGTGCCTTATCCATTTCCGAGGTGCATATTACTTTTTGTCAGCTAACAAGATGAGTAGCTCTAACGAACAGCAAAGAACTAGCCTATGTCAATCTACTATCCCCAATAGTACAAAAGTTGACCTATTAGGTTCTGTGCGAAAAATAAATATTCCAAAGTCTAGGACAGTTGTTGGATGCAATAGATCTCAAATTAACACAACCACTAGCATCAAAACAACTTTTTTTTATGCAATGTGGCTGACACAACAGATCAGAACATTTAGCTTAAAATGTTGATAAACTATTCGGCTATTTCTTCACATAAGTGCAGCAATGCGCACACGGTAATAGGCTATAAACCCGAATGTTCCATTAACGAAAACACAATTATCAAAAGTGACTGCAAATGCATTATGCATGTAATGCTTTTATTATAAAGGTGCATTTCTATGGGGAAAATGATCTTCCCCAAACTTGAAACTCACTCACTTCTTACATATGCCAGTTAGGCTCTACACCCCTTCTAATGGATTAATGTGCTTCATTTTAAGAAGTTATTTGGCCACTTTAATTTTGATACAAACCTTATCAAAACATAAAACCTTATCAAAACATATAGGCCTATGGGCTAGGCTACATGAGGTGTGCAACTATGATTTGAACAAGTCGCAAAGAAAAAACATTATTTCTTAAGCTGGGCATCATTCACAAATGATAATATATAATTCACAAGTGATAGGCTAATATTGTCACCCATCAGACTATTCTTGATTTAATCTTGTCTTTACATATACTACATTTGTTTTGATTCATGCACCTGTATCGAAACACTCTGTTTCCTCGCAATTGTTGTTGCTCAACATGAGCTCGTGGGCTCTCATGAAGTGTTCGATTAGATTTTCGAACCCATTTGCATTGATGTCAGAGTGATTAGAGGGACAGTAGAGTGCTGAGTACCAGGCAGTTAGCAAGTTTGGTAGGCTAATAATGACCAGCAGCAGCATCAGAGCTTGGAGAAGCCTAATTACCTGACTAAAAGGTCATGTGGAATTTGACTGCCTTCACGACCCCCGTGACCGCTGGTGTGGCGATAACACGGTCACAGCAACAGCCCTAGTGAGGACTCCTAATTTCTTCCCGAGACCAGTGGAGTAAAAAAGGAATAATTATCAGCTTCCATTCAGTCAGTGCATGAAACCGATTTGCCAGGCAAATATATACACTCCTTTCTTGAAACATGAATATCTTAACAGACTTATCTATTATAGACATGTTTGCACAGTGGCAAAGCCCCACCTGTTTTGAGCCCCACCTGTTTAGCTAAAAAATAAATATATATATGTATATTTTGGCATTAATATATGTCACATATCAGTTTGCAAACAATGTAAACAAAAAAAAAATTGTTAATAAAGCCACACACAAACAGTCTCTTTTTTGCTTTCTTGAGTAAGGCAATTACAAAATGCAGGTGTTTCAGCCTAGCTCAGTGCTTTTTGTGGTGGTGGGGCAGCCAGTGGAAAATACAGAATGTAGGGCTTGCTAATGTTCTCTAGTCGCGCCGTGATTGGCTCAGTGTTCTGTCACTCACGGGGACACTACGTCACCGATAAATCGACAGGGAGAGCTCAAAAATTCAAGCCCCTTGGGTGCTGACATAGAGTTACATTAGAAGTGCCCATCCAAGAAGGCTCAAGGTCATTGGCCACAGATAAAATGACATTAAATCACTTTATATCTACTGTAGCTTTGATTGGACTGATCATGTCACCATAATACTTTCACAATCTTAGCTAGCATGCTAGCAGTCATCATCATGAATCACGTCGATAATCTACTGGCAAAAGCATTTCAATCCTTGTCATAAGAAGAAAAATTATGATGAAATTATGGATAAAACATATTGTTGTTCATCGGACATAAACATTACACAACAAGTTGGAAATTGCAAATTCAACAATGACTGGTTTGGAAGGAAGCAATGGCTAACTGCAAGCTTTGCAAAGCAATCACTATTCAGTGGAGTGGGTGTGTGGTCCAAGTCTGGGTTTAAGGGTCTTAATATATTTTTTTTACATTTAAATGTAACCTTTAATTAACTAGGCAAGTCAGTTAAGAACCAATTCATATTTACAATGACGGCCTACACCAGCCAAACCCGGATGACGCTGGGCCAATTGTGCGCCGCCCTATGGGACTCCCAAACATGGCGGTTGTGATACAGCCTGGATTCGAACCATGGTGTCTGTGGTGACACCGCTAGCACTGAGATTCAGTGCCTTAGACCGCTGTCAATCCAGCATGACTTCTGCCGCATTCAAAACAACTGGAAACTGTCGCTGTACATTTGCCTCTTGTCCGCTTGTCGTCCCCTTATGCCATAGTTTGTACATCTCAATTGTTAGTAGAAACCGCATTTTTTTACGGAGGTCAGCCATACCAGCTATGTTTTTTTCAAAAGGCAGTAAATGATGCTGAATGAACTGTTTCGCTGCCAGACAAGGCTCCGCTGATAGCCAGGTGGAGCAGTGGTAAGGATTCACTCCATGGTGCTGAAAAGAAGGCTTTACTGTTATGTAGGCCCTAACAGTTTGTGGGCACCATTTGTCACCATTACAGTGCAATTCATGAATTGTGTTGTGTTGTGTAGTGGCTTTGTTGCCATGCATCTAACATTTTTGGGAGGGGGGGGGGGGTTTGTCCCACCAACATTTACATGCTAAAATTGCCACTGATCCCTACTGATGCGTATCAAAGTAGTGTAGTGGAGGTATACGACTTATCAATTATGTAGTACAATAGAGAAATCCTGCACAAAGTAGCCTACACAATCCCAAAGCAGTAGGCTGTCATTGTAAATAAGGATTTGTTCTTAACCGACTTGCTTAGTTAAATAAAGGTTCAATTAAAAAATTTAAAAAATCTGCGAGCAGCAAGAGTGTGTAGCTCTCAACCAATATGGCATGGAGCAGCTAGGGCAGGAAAGACGTTTCAATTTATGATATCTACCAGGAAATGCTAACTAAGGCAACAATGGGTATTCAAACCAGGTATTGACAAAGTTTAGTCTAAAGTGTTGGTTAGTAGGCTAGTAGAGACAGGCCCACCGACTGTGAAGCCTGGCCCTGACGTTCCACCCAATCAGATTGAAAAAAAGTTGTGATTTTGAGAGTAAAAATCTTAAAAATCTATAGGAAAAATCATAAAAAAACATAGGAAAACATGAGATTTTTTACATGACTATTACTTCCCATTGCAAAAAACATTTCATGTTTAGCACACAAAGTAACCTAAAGTTTAAAGTGGAACTTACAGCGTTTTAACTACTTTACAGATATGAAACAAACAGACAATCATCATATCAGTCAGAAATATCAAATTCCATATTTATGCTACAAAACCTACTTTATATAAAAAAGTATAGGTTCTATTTGACTCAACGTTCAATCAGTGGAAAAAGTACTCAATTTTCATACTTGAGTAAACGTAATGATGCCTTAATAGAAAATGACTCACGTAAAAGTGAAAGTCACCCAGTAACATACTACTTGATTAAAAGTCTAAAAGTTTTTGGTATTAAATATACTTAAGTATCAAAGTAAATGGAATTGCTAAAATATACTTAGGTATTAAAAGTAAAAGTATAAATCATTTCAAATTCCTTATATTAGGCAAACCAGACAGCACAATTTATTTTATTTTATTATTATGGATGGATAGCAAGGAGCACACTCCAACACTCAGACATAATTTACAAACAAAGCATTTGTGTTTAGTCCGTCAGATCAGAGGCAGTAGGGATGATCAGTAATGTTCTCTTGATAAGTGGACCATTTTCCTGTCAAAATTGAACAATTACTTTTGGGTGTCAGTCAATATGTATGGAGTAAAAAGTTAATTATTTTCTTTAGGAATGTAGTGAAGTAAAAGTAAAAGTTGGCAAAAATATAAATAGTAAAATAAAGTACAGATACCCCAAAAAACTACTTAAGTAGTACTTTAAAGTATTTTTACTGAAGGGCTTTCCATGACATATACAAAGGCATGTTGGCAGAATGAATATAATAGAATTAACCAATACATTTCCTGATAGTACAAAAAACATTGCGATCAGGTTGTAAATCACAGCTGGCCTGGTACATTGTTTGCTGCCTCCATTCGGGATGCACTGTTTCAGTTTCATTGACTCAATATTCTGGACAAAAACGGACTAATGTAACTAAGGCTGGGAATGTCAATACAATCAAACTAGCAAGGGCAATGATCACAAGTCAGTCATAACGTGGCTAATAGGCTAGCATATGTATGTATATGTAGCAAGCTAAAAACACAGAGCCTAACGTTAGCTAGATAGCTAGCTAGCTGCTAGGAGGATGTCATGTCATGCCATTGGAGGAGTAGGTGAGTGACTGACTTTTTCCCCTCATATCGTTTTTCAGTGGCTATACACAGCAAGATATGCAGGTGTCATTTGGTTAGCTGGCTAGAACTTGAACAACTTTTCAAGTCAGCGTATCTCTTGCGTTTGAAAATTCAGAACAACTGATGAATTTATGAACGTGCAACACCCTTTAAATATGACCGGTGTCAGTAAAAGTAGACAAAAAAAAAAGTAATGGTTAGTCAAGAATGCTCTAGTTAACATGTAAATAGCCTAACCAGCTCTGCTACGGCGAGCAAAATGGTCAGAGTGAGGTTTTCTCTTATTTGTGTCTGGAAATAGCCAGCTTGCAAGCTAGTCAACTTTGGTCAGTTAGCTTGGGTGCTTGGTTGGGACAAGCATGCATTGGCAGGCAAGCTGCAGAAGGGCGAGGAGGCTACAATTCCTAATCTCTCCCCTTAGATTTTTTTGGTGACATAGTGTCCCCACAAGTGAGCCAATCACGGCGCAACTACAGAGATCATTAGCAAGCTCTATGCTACTCATTTTCCTCTGGCTGCTCCACCACCACAGAAAGCACTGAGTTAGGCTGAAAAACCTGCATTTTGGAACTGCCTTACTCATGAAAGCAAAAAATACAACTTTATTAACTCAATGATATTATTTTTTACATTGTTTGCAAACTGAAATGTATTAATGCACTTTCACTTTCACTTTGCACTTTCTTCCACTGCAAACCAACCATTCCAGTGTTTTTTACTTGCTATATTGTATTTACTTCGCCACCATGGCCTTTTTTTATATTTTTATTTATATATATATTTTGTTTGCCTTCACCTCCCTTATCTCACCTCACTTGCTCACATTGTATATATACTTATTTTTCACTGTATTATTGACTGTATGATTGTTTTACTCCATGTGTAACTATGTGTTGTTGTATGTGTCGAACTGCTTTGCTTTATCTTGGCCAGGTCGCAATTGTAAATGAGAACGTGTTCTCAATTTGACTACCTGGTTAAATAAAGGTGAAATAAAAAATAAAAATGCCAAAATAACATTCAAAACAGCCAACAAAAACATGGTGGGGATCAAAATGCCCTGAATGACGGGTTGCCACTGCACTATACAGATGAAAGGGAAAACCTTTAACATTTGGTTCCACTTCAGAGTTATGAAATCTATACCAGACACTGAAACTGTAACACAGCGGGCGCCATTTTGGCTCAGGAAACAACTCTGCAGGAGGATGTGCTCTCACAAACGAGTCCCTACCGCACGCAGTTTCCTTCATCTTTCACCGTCATTTGTCAGCTTGTGATACACAGCAATGGCCACGTCTTTGGTTGTGCAGAGGTTAGCAGGAGTGTCGGGGGCACTCGCTGTCGCAGCGGGGGCATACGGAGCGCATGGTAAGAATCCACATTTTATCATTGTGCGCTGCATGACAAACAGATTGCATGATTGTGTTGTTAACGTTAAAAGCAGTCTGCTGTTTTGTAAACGCTGCAGGATAGGCTATCGCTGCTTCATGTCACTCATTTGGCCATGGGGATGGGATAGTCCAGTCCAGTCCAGACAGCATGGTGTAGAAATGCATAATAACAATGTATCTGTGCTTTCCGGCTGTAGTTTACTACTGTAAATGAAACCTAGCCTAATAAAAAATCCGCGCTGAAGGATATATATGCTGTAGGCTAAACACTTTATGATCAAGTGACACACACACAGGATACAATACACTGTATTTTATGTGGCCCTACCCTTACTGTTCAGCTGCCATGACCCTTTACAATATCTCCTATTTGTTTTATTCAGGTTTCAAAAACAAAGATCCAGAAGATTACTCGAGAGTGGTAAGTGTTATTGTTTTCATATGGTATGACTAGAGTATTGGCCCAAAGTTGGAGAATGGGCTGGGATTTAATTTGTTAATAGGTGCATTATTTATATTATAAATTGCGACCACTACCAATATACTAATACACTGTTTTGATACCATTTAATTAACATATGGGAAGGTTATACCACCTCCTTCCTCCTTGTCAACTTCAAAATAAAATAACATTTTATTAGTCACATGTGCCGCATATAACAGGTGAAATGCTTACTTACGAGCCCCTAACCAACAATGCAGTTAAAAAAATATGAATAAGAAATAAAGAGTAACAAGTAATTAAAGAGCAGCAGTAAAATAACAATAGCGAGACTATATACAGGGGGGAACCGGTACAGAGTCAATGTGCGGGGGCACCGGTTAGTCGAGGTAATTGAGGTAATGTAACGACTGTCTTCGGGTGAAAGAGAGGAGTACTAAGATGCAGCGTGAATATCATCCATATTTAATGGGAAATACTTAAGCACCGAACAAAACAACAAACCGACAAAAAGGAACGAAGACGATACAGTCCCGTAACTTGAACACTAAACACTGGTACACTGGTACACTGGAACAGGAACAATCACCCACAAACAAACAGTGAAAACAGGCTACCTTAATATGGTTCCCAATCAGAGACAATGACAAACACCTGCCTCTGATTGAGAACCATATTAGGCCAAACAACAAACCCAACATAGAAACACAAAACATAGAATGCCCACCCAGCTCACATCCTGACTAACTAAACAAAGACTAAACAAAGGAAATAAGGTCAGGAACGTGACACTATGTTGTTATCTTAGCTATCTCTTTATGTAGTGTTGTGGTGTCTCTCTGGTCGTGATGTGTGTTTTGCCCTATATTTTTATTTCATTTTTTACTTTAATCCCAGCCCCCTGTCCCCGCAGGAGGCCTTTTGGTAGGCTGTCATTGTAAGTAAGAATTTGTTCTTAACTGACTTGCCTAGTTAAACTATCCTCCCCAGCTTTATGAGACGGCCAACAAGTACCACTTCTACCACAGCATAGCTCTGCTGGGTGCCTCTCGCTGTAGGAAACCTGCTGTGGTATGTACTGTATGCTACCCTCCCATCATTATAATAATATAATTCAATAGAACACTATATTTTTGTAATAGAAAACACCTCTCTATGGTTTATTCTAATCCTCCGTCTGCATGTATTCTCTGTTTTGTTTTGTATTTGCGATTTGTGGACCAAGGACATGTCTTTTCAGATACTGTATGACACATTTTGAATGCTGTTTGTGCCAAAAACTGTACATATGGGTCTTGATAATAAGCAGAGAAGCACACACTCACTTTCCCTGTCTTCTCTCTGCAGGCCGGCACCCTCCTGGTATTGGGCACAGGGGCGTTCTGTGGGTCCTTGTACCACCAGGCCCTGACGGAGGACCCTGTGCTGAGGAAACTGGCTCCTTATGGGGGCATGTTCCTGATCGCTGGCTGGCTGGCTATAGCTATCTGAACTGACCTTTAACCTATTGCTCTTGAACCTTTGACCCCTACTGGTGCAGGATGACCTTGGTATGGGATACAAACTGACTGTTAAGTTCAGAGGCCAGAGAAGTGGAAATGTCATGATAGGTGGATGGAGGGAAGGGGCGTTGGTAAAATGTCACTTATCTAAACCCTCCTCTTTTTCTGTGGGTGTTAAGGGAAGATAAGGTTGTGAGGGAACAGTTTTTATTCTTCCGTCATCACAGGCTGCGACGTACCCTGTGACATAAATTTGTGTGTTTGTGTGTTTGAGTTTGAATCGATCCAAAATACGAATGTATATTTATTCTTTATCACAAATAAACACGTTGAAAAGAGTTGATGACCACCTTTTCATCCCTCCCTTCTGAAGCTTTCTGAAACCTCTCTCCGTTTCAACCATATTGCGCTCTCCCTCTCTCTCTCTCTCTCTCTCTGATTAATTAATTAATGCTTTATTGGCATGAGTGGGGGGTTGCCACTGTTACCAAAACAATGTATATGAAGTATTACATAAATTAAGATGTTTGAGCAACAATAATAATATATATTAACAAAAACAATTAATTGAAATCTAACAAGGGCTCATGTGTTTGACATTTGCAGGAGCTATTTTCTCTCTTATAGTATTACAGGCTAGGACATAATCTTCAGCAAGATCTACGTTCTCTACATTTTCTCCTAACAAAATGCAGATTTTCTTCTCAACAGGCAGTTCAAAAATGATTTCTTGAAATATCAGGAGTTAAATACCTTTTGAGACATTTTGGGCAGTGGGGTAGGAAATGCTGCTCATTCTCTAGTTCACCGGACCCACAGTGCTTACATAGTCTTGGTCTGTAGTCACTGAGTCTGTACGTTGTTAATGTCTTCCTTTGTTTGATTTCTTTGATTTTGACAAGGTGTGGTGCTACTTTGTTATGTCTATTTATCATTTGGTAACATTGAAGTTACCAAATTGCAGTCCTCTCTTCTGGGGGACCTGAGTTCCTATCGCGTTGGGCCTAGTATCAAGGTGTGTGGCAATAATAAACGATGTGGTCTGTAAGCAGCCAGCATGTGATAAATATGCACATTCACCATGTCACGTGCAGGACAGAAGAACGTATCAAAGAGAAAGGGAATGTACACAACTCTGGTATGCTCCCATGGTGATTTAATCAGACTCACAATGAACCCAACGTTTCGATCTGAGTTTGATCTTCATCAGGTCATACATACTCCACTGTGAAACATACATATGTAACGGATGTGAAATGGCTAGCTAGTTAGCGGGTGCGCGCTAGTAGCATTTCAATCAGTTACGTCACTTGCTCTGAGACATTAAGTAGGGTTGCCCCTTGCCCTGCAAGGGCCGCGGCCTTTGTGGAGCGATGGGTAACGACGCTTCGTGGGCGACCGTTGTTGATGTGTGCAGAGGGTCCCTGGTTGGCACCCGTGTCGGGGCGAGGGGAAGACGTAAAGTTATACTGTTACATTGATGCTGTTGACCCGGATCACTGGTTGCTGCGGAAAAGGAGGAGGTTGAAAGGGGGGTGAGTGTAACGGATGTGAAATGGCTAGCTAGTTAGCGGGTGCGCGCTAGTAGCATTTCAATCAGTTACGTCACTTGCTCTGCAAGGGCCGCGGCTTTTGTGGAGTGATGGGTAACGCTGCTTCGTGGGTGTCAGTTGTTGATGTGTGCAGAGGGTCCCTGGTTCGCGCCCGTGTCGGGGTGAGGGGACGCCGTAAAGTTATACTGTTACACATACTTAAGTAGCCTCTAGAGGCATATACATCTGGTCAGTTGAATACATACAGTACATTCGGGAAAGTATTCAGACCCCTTTACTTTTCCCACATTTTGTTACGCTATATTCTAAAATTGATTAAATTGCTCAATCTACACAAAATACGCCATGATGACAGAGCAAAAACAGGTTTTTAGAATTTTTTGCAAATGTATAAAATAAAAAAAACTGAAATCACATTTTAATTAAGTAATACATTTTTGTTCAATGAAGTAAGTCAGTGCTAGTAGGGGGAGGGGGGAGTTGAGCGAGTGTTTGTTTTTTGGGGGTGGGGGGAGAAGGGGGTGCTTTGGGATTATTTAAAATACTCTTTGAAGAGGTAGGGTTTCAGGTGTTTTTGGAAGATGGGCAGGTACTCTGCTGTCCTAGCTTCAGGGGGAATCTGGTTCCACCATTAGGGTGCCAGGATAGAGAGGAGCTTTGACTGGGCTGAGCGGGAGCTGCCCTCCCGTAGGTGTCAGAGGGCCAATAGACCAGAGGTGGCAGAACAAAGTACTTGTGTTGGGGTGTTGGGTTTGAGCATAGCCTGAAGGTAGGGAAGGACAGTTCCTCTTGCTGCTCTGTAGGCAAGTACCATGGTCTTGTAGTGAATGCGATCTTCGACTGGAATCCAGTGGAGTGTGCGGAGGAGCCGGGTGACATGGGAGAACTTGGGGAGGTTGAACACCAGGCGTGCTGCATTCTGGATAAGTTGCAGGGGTTTGATGGAAAAGCGGGGTGCCCAGCCAACAGCGAGTTGTCCAGACGGGAGATGAGAAGTGCCTGGATTAGGAACTGTGCTGCTTCCTGTGTGAGGTAGGGTCACACTCAAAAGATGTAGAGCATCAACCTGCAGGAGCAAGTCACTGCTTTGATGTTTGCAGAGAATGACAGGGTGTTGTCCAAGGTCACGACAAGGTTCCCACTTTGGGAAGGGGCCACCATGGAGTTGTCAACCGTGATGGCGATGTCTTGGAGCGGGCAGGCCTACCCCGGAAGAAAGAGCAGCTCCGTTTTGTCGAGGTTGACCTTGAGGTGGGACGACATCTAAGCTGAGATGTCTGCCAGGCACGCAGAGAATTCAGTTCATTGTTCGCTGTTAGGGGGTCCTGCGTGCCCTGGGCATTACAGAATCAAATCTAGAATCAAATCTGAATCAAACTAGTCTAAATATTTGTTCATTTTACTGAACGAGTTGAAAAGATCAGTCAGTAAAAAAAGCAGAACTGCCCATCACTAATATAAAATTCCCAGAACCGGGTAGTCAGAACACATGCCCATTGATTTTGGTATAATGTTTGAGCAGAGGATCACAGAACTAGCCATGGCAAAATGCATAAAATTGCAGTAACTTTGCTTTAAAACTGCAAAAATTGTCTTTCAGCTCAATGAAAGAATTTGTAGAATTGCAGAAAATGTGCTTTACAACAGCAACATTTTCTTTACACTGCCAAGATGCCTTTAGCTACCTTCTAGCTAGCTAATAGATTATGTTAGAGTTTACACTTCCTCTTCCAATGAAGTAAGGGGAGGTCAAAACAATGTCTACCAAATCTATTCATTTTAAAATGTTGATTACCTCATTCTTCTTGCCATTATCATTCACCTGATAAGACAAGACATGACTTAGATGTTTTGCTAATATATGGTCGCCGGCTTGCCTGGACAGGGGTCCCTGGGCAATAAAGGTTTGAAAACCCCTGACCCAGAGCTCAAGCTCTCACAGCATCTCCAACGGTCGAGCCTCCTAGCGGGAGGAGAGGAAAAGGTCTGTGCTATCATTGGATCCTTCGGACATCCCTACCCCATTGAAGTTGAAATGTAAAATGGTTAAGGGCTAGGAACTTCCCAAGGATCCCAGATAGCACTGACGACAGAAAAGGCAGAGGTCTTATGCCAGTTGAATCCAGAAGCAAATCCAACACGTCCTAACGGTGGTCGGGGATGCAACAATGTAACTAAATTAGTCTGTGCAAGAATGAGCTAAAAGTAACCTGGGGGTTACATACACTTCCCACAAAATAGACTTGGTGTTCCGACAAGTCCAAACATCTTTGACCTCAAAAGCATGCATTACATTAATACATACACAGCATCGTCAATGTGTCATAGCTTGATTTTACATCATAAAAGTACATACAAGTCTTTCTCTCCTCTCTCTCTTGCTCTCTCTCGCTTTAGCTGGGGCTATGTTCGTTCCAACCAACAAAGGATTCGGGAAAATATTCAGACCCCTTCCCTTTTTCAACATTTTGTTACGTTACAGCCTTATTCTAAAATGGACTAAATAAAATCATCAATCTACACACAATACCCCATAATGACAAAGTGAAAACAGGTTTTTAGAAAATTTTGCAGAATTATTAAAAATAAAAAACAGAAATTCCTTATTTACATAAGCATTCAGACCCTTTGCTGTGAGACCCGAAATTGAGCACAGGTGCATCCTGTTTCCATTGATCATCCTTGAGATGGATGTACAACTTGATTGGAGTCCACCTGGGTTAAATTCAATTGATTGAACATGATTTGGAAAGGCTCACAACTGTCTATATAAGGTCCCGCAGTTGACAGTGCGTGTCAGAGCAAAAAACAAGCCATGAGGACGAAGGAATTGTCCATAGAGCTCCAAGTCAGGATTGTGTCGAGGCACAGATCTGGGGAAGGGAGTCAAAACATTTTCTGCAGCATTGAAGGTCCCCAAGAACACAGTGGCCAGACGGAAGCCACTCCTCAGTAAAAGGCACATAACAGCCGCTTAGAGTTTGCCAAAAGGTACCTAAAGGACTCTCAGACCATGAGAAACAAGATTATTTGGTGTGATGAAACCAAGATTGAACTCTTTGGCCTGAATGCCAAGCATCCTTACGGTGAATTATGGTGGTGGCAGCATCCTGCTGTGGGGATGTTTTTCAGCGGCAGAGACTAGCCAGGATTGAGGGAAAGATTAAAGGAGCAAAGCATAGAGAGATTCTTGATGAAAACCTGCTCCAGAGTGCTCAGGACCTCAGACTGGGGTGAAGGTTCACCTTCCAACAGGACAACAACCCTAAGCACACAGCCAAGACAACACAGGAGGGGCTTTGAGACAAGTCTCTGAATGTCCATGAATGGCCCAGTCAGAGCCCGATCAAACATCTCTGGAGAGACCTGAAAATAGCTGTGCAGCGACGCTCCCCATCCAACCTGACAGAGCTTGAGAGGATCTGCAGAGAAGAATGGAAGAAACTCCCCAAATACAGCTGTGCCAACCTTGTAGCGTCATACCCAAGAAGACTTAAGGCTGTAATCGCTGACAAAGATGATTCAACAAAGTTCTGAGTAAAGGGTCTGAATACTTATGTAAACGTGATATTAAAATTTGCCCAAAAAATCTCAACTTGTTTTTGCTTTGTCAGTATGGGGTATTTTGTGTAGATTGAGGAGTAAAAAATACAATTGAATCAATCTTAGAATAAGGATGTAACGTAACAAAATGTGGAAAAATTCAAGAGGTCTGAATATTTTTTCCAAATGCACTCTATATGTATTCAAATTGAAAGTGCTAATGCCTTCTGGTGTCCTGACTGTAGGCTAGGCTTTGTGTGTGTTTGTGTGTCTAGGCCGTCTGCGCAGGGACTTTTGAAATTGCTTACAATCTCCAAGTCAATTTGCAGGGGCGGCTCGAGCCTGTAAGCCAGCCGACTGACTCTGGCTGCATTGAAATCAGCAGAAATCTTATTGACTAAAGCATGTCCCAATTAACTCTGATCACAACTCATAAAACGCTCATTAGAAGGCCTATTACTGGGCAATGGGCAAGTCGGGGTCAGGCTATCAGACTGTGATTTGTAATCTCTGGAATGGAAACTTGGCGGCTACATGAGTTGCTGAATTTGGGCTCCTGAGACTATATAAGGAGAGGAGTTTTTTTTATTTTTTATTTTACCGTTATTTTACCAGGTAAGTTGACTGAGAACACGTTCTCATTTGCAGCAACGACCTGGGGAATAGTTACAGGGGAGAGGAGGGGGATGAATGAGCCAATTGCCAAGTGAGGAAATATACGTGGTGTTTTGGTGTGGGAGACAGGCTTGAGGCACATAAAAGCACCGTCCTGTTGCAAATTGAAGTGACATTGAAGTGAAATATGCTGACAGAAGAGAGAAATCTGCAGATTCATGATCTATTCAGTTGTTAGACACCCCACCCAACAGTGCTGGGACTCCCCTGCCTGACACACACACACAACCACACACGCTGGGACTCTCCTCCCAGACAGTCAGTCATTAGTGAAAGCAGAGCAGCATCCCCTCGTTTAGAATCCATAGACCTGATCACAACATTCTGCTCCACCAGGCTGTATTAAAAGTATCTCTCTCTCTCTGACTGTCCCTCTCTTTCTCTCTCAGGGGCTATTCTTCACTCTTGTTCTCTCATCTCTTTCTCTATCCCCCATCTTTGTTTTTGCAGGCCAAAAGAATAAATGGATAATGATGATCCAATCCACTATGTGAGCATACAACCCCTCAGCATTGAGGTTGTCTGCCATTCTTTCTGTGTGTCCTTGCTTCGGGTTGTATTATCCTAAGTTGTGTGAGTCCCAGGCGCAGACTGTAAAACAGGTTATCTCAAGAGAGTTTCGCCTCACAAGTCTCTACATCTCTTATTTTGTCATACTGTGTTTGTTTTTTTTACTGTAGAAATTGCTTTCCTTCCTCCTCTCTCACATCACCAGACTGGGTGGTTAGATAATTACCGCAGTACGAGGCTGTGTCCCAAATTGCACCATATTCCTTACATAGTGCACTACTTTCCACCAGGACCCAAATGGCTCTGGTCAAAAGTAGTGCACTATTTAGGGAATAGAGTGCCATTTGGGATGGAAGCCAAGCTTGTTTTGGGAGCGCTCTGCAGCCAATTGATTTCTTGGTTGTGGTCAGGATGAGCGTGAAGCTTGGCTGGTGAAAGACAATCCCTCACACAAATACAGTCTGTCTGGATTCTGGATGGTGGTAGGACTGGGAGGAGAGAGGACTAGCTGACTGACTGGGTGGGAGGATGTGCTTCTCACAATATTTTCCTCGGAATAAAAGCATGAAATAAATCTCCACGCCTATGAAACCTGACATGATTACCCAAAGCCTCTCTGTCTCTCTCTCCGTCTCTCTCTAATACATTGAACACACACTCACACACTAGCTCGCTCTCTTAAACTATTGAGAGAGCACAGTAGCAACAAATCCTCTCTCTGAAGCATCAATCAGCAGACCAGTAGCCCACACGTTGAAGCGGAATTAAATGTAATGTATTTTCAGAGCTCTCACACCGCCTGCTCCCTCCTAACATTCGACCCTTATATGATGGTCAGCACTATCACACTTCAGGTAGATCATCCTTCCGTCACTTCAATGGGCAGTGAGCCTCCGCTGTTAACACAGTGCACCAATGTTGTCCAGAGCCCTATGGTAATTCACTTTATAGGTAATAGCATGCCATTTGGGACGCAGCTTACTGCCCTTCCTCTATTTCCCTCCGTTTCACTGCAAATGGGGCTTTGATTCCATACAGAGAAGGCACGATGCATGCATTAGTAAGGCCAAGGTAAGGATATGAAAATTCATATGAAGAGTTACCCAGCAACCACCCACTAATTGCTACCTCTGAGGGAATCATTGAGGTTGGAGAGTAATGTTGACAAAAAAATAGGCCACATTTACACAGAAATGTGTCATAAATAAACTGTGCTTTAATACCTATACGTGGTGTCTTCTTGCTCTTCTCTCTCTCTTTCTCTCTGTCTCTGTATCTCTCGATCCTTCTCTCTCTGTCTTTCTCTCTCTCTGTATCTCTCTACCTCCTTCCACCACTTATCTCACTTTGTCTTTGATAAATTTGCTGATGGATAGAAGAATTGAAGAAGTGGTTCAACAGATTCCAACTCCTGGCTGGCTCTCTGTACTAGGTCCTCTCTCTCGGGTCTCCCTATCATTACCTCCACTAGGCCAATTATTTGCACTGTCAGCCCATCTCTGATATGGCTTCAAAGGGGGAGGTATTTCAAGGTGACACCAGTGAAGAGGGGCTGATATGGGGGGGGGGGGGTGCTGGCAATGTTTTGAAGATCTTTTGATCACTTCGCGAATCGCTCCCCTCCTGAAGAAAAGGGGCAAGGGAGGAAAGGATAGAGGTGTCAGAGGCAGAGCAGCTCGTTCTGCAGTGGAGCCTGTGTTGTCACTTTGTCTACTAAAAGCAGAGGGCTGGCTCAGGCTCCATCTCGCCCCCTTGTTCTGCAGAGGAGTTTAGAGGATGCAAGCAAAAGCTTCATAATCATGATTGACACAATGTTCTGTTGGGAAAAAATAATTAAATTGTAGGCTAATAGTAGGCCTAATTCAGGGATGGACAACTGTCAACTTCCTTTTGAAGGACCTAGGATCGGGGTCTCAACTTACTGTTGAGAGTTAGAATAGTGGAATACATGAGGTGCAATTTAGACATTTGGTTGTGCATCAGCAGTTTTTCTCTTGTTATGTCAGTCACTGATAGTCAATCAATTAGGCTATGTCAGCTAAAAACTTTTAGACTGCTAAATTCGTTTAGTGGTCAGCTATCTAAGTTTGTTATCATGGTCAAATTACTGTCCGGGGGGCCCGCATTGATTTTGTTAGTCAGTTTCACTCAGTTATCATATTAAACACTGAAAACATTTCTCTCCACCCTATGGCAAAATGTGTAAAATTGCAGTAAATTAGCTATTTAACAGCTCATTTTCCTCTCCGTGCCATAGATTTTTTTTAAAGAATGCCCTGAAATGTGTTCTAAAATTGCTAAATCTTCTCTCCACCCCATGGCAATATGTGTAGAATCGCAGCAAACTTGCTTTAAAACTGCAACATTTTCTCTACAGCCCATGGCAAAATGTGTAGAATTGCAGGAAATTAACTCTAAAACGTTGTTTATTGAATCTTTATTTTGACAGGGAAGTCATACTGAGACTAGGGTATCTTTTACAGATAAGCCCTGCATAAATACACCAAACACACACAATATACAACAATACAAAACATATGAAGAAAAACAGACACGTTTATCATCATGGAGGTCTCCGATCATTACTCTGAACTAACCAAGGGGGACCAGAACATCTAAGTCCAGAGAGCTCTGTAGGTTGTTCCTCATAAAAGGCACAAAAAAAGAATAGTTTGGTCATTTGTAAATCTAAATTGAATTAATGATGATAGATACATAGGACGTTTCTGCATGAGTGCTTTGTAGAGTTATATACAAAGAGGCCCAACCCACTTTTATATTATTGATACCATTCTTGATACCATTTGAAAGGAAACAGTTTGAAGTTTGTGTAAATGTGAAATAAATGTAGAAGAATATGACACATTACATCTGGTAAAAGATAATACAAAGAAAAAAACATGCGTTTTCCTTTTTTTAAATATATATTTTTCATCATCTTTGAAATGCAAGAGAAAGGCCATTATATCGCGTAGGAGTCTAAGTGCAATTTAGATTTTGGCCACTAGATGGCAGCAGTGTATGTGCAAAGTTTTAGACTGATCCAATGAACCATTGCATTACTGTTCAAAATGTTGTCTCAAGTCTGCCCAAATGTCCCGACTTGGTCAATTTATATATTTTCAATTACATAACCATAGAGAACATAAAAAAATGATATGGTAATAAAAAGTGTAAGTTTACACTCCCAGGAATGTCATAAAAGACAGAAAAGACACTAACCTTCACACATCTAGATGGGGGGCAAACACAGCAGGGGTTCAAACTGTAGAACCCAGTTCCTACATTGAATATAAAATTGATTTTATCAAACAAAATTGTGCTCAATTTTATCTCTGGGACCCTCAGGAAGACAAATCAGAGCAAGATTCCTGAATGTAAGTACATTATTTACCTTCAGAGGTGAATGTATCAAACCAGTTGCCGTGATAAAAGTTTTTGAGAAGTGGTCTGAGAAGTGGTCTGTGGTCACCACATGCACATTTGTGGCCTGCTGGAGGTCATTTTGCAGGGCTCTGGCAGTGCTCCTCCTTGCACAAAGGCGGAGGTAGCGGTCCTGCTGCTGGGTTGTTGCCCTCCTACGGCCTCCTCCACGTCTCCTGATGTACTGGCCTGTCTCCTGGTAGCGCCTCCATGCTCTGGACACTACACTGACAGACACAGCAAACCTTCTTGCCACAGCTCGCATTGATGTGCCATCCTGGATGAGCTGCACTACCTGAGCCACTTGTGTGGGTTGTAGACTCCGTCTCATGCTACCACTAGAATGAAAGCACCGCCAGCATTCAAAAGTGACCAAAACATCAGCTAGGAAGCATAGGAACTGAGAAGTGGTCTGTGGTCACCACCTGCAGAACCACTCCTTTATTGGGGGTGTCTTGCTAATTGCCTATAATTTCCACCTTTTGTCTATTCAATTTGCACAACAGCATGTGAAATGTATTGTCAATCAGTGTTGCTTCCTAAGTGGACAGTTTGATTTCACAGAAGTGTGATTGACTTGGAGTTACATTGTGTTGTTTAAGTGTTCCCTTTATTTTTTTGAGCAGTGTATATTACAGCATTACCAAAGTTATTTATATAGATTGTAACCTTGTGGCACCCCTTTTTGTACCTCAAGGAACTCAGATTTGACCTCATCTACCTCGATGGCCTGAATTCTGTCATTGAGATAATAATGAAACCATCGACAAGCATCAGTACCGAACCTTATTGACAACAGCATATTCAACTGAATGACATGGTTCTACAGTATCAAAAGCTTTTGACAAGTCTACAAACATGGCAGCACAATTCTTTCTATCATCTAACAAGCTGTAGTGGTGCTATGTTTAGGGATGAATCAATCCGGACTGATTAACATTAAGAATACCATTTACAGATACTAAATAAGATAGCTGTTTCTTGACCAATGACCAATGATTTTCGCAAGATAAGGAAGCCTCGAAATGGGTCAATAATTATCAAGATCTCTATACTATCCCCACCCATGTGGAGTGGTGGCACAAAAGCTGCTTTCTACACTTCTGTAATATTTCCTGATACTAAAGTTAAATAAAAAAAGTGTGTTACTGAGCCAGTAATGATGGGGGGGGGGGGGGGGGGGGGGGCTGCATACTTAAGCAAATACGGGTCCAAATTGTCAGCGCCTCATGACTTCTTGGTGTCGATAAGGCAGCAAGAACTTCAGTTTCTATGAGCTGCCGAAAAGAAAAACCCTGACTACTTAAAAAATGTCTTTCCGCATTGCTCGCAATGTGTGTGGGACTTGAATGAGGATATGAAGACCCGCGAGCAGCTGCGGACCCTCATGATGAGTTCCAATTTTTTGTGGCCCTCACCCCCATCAAAGCTGCCCATCCCTGGCCTAACTGCTGTGACCGATTAGATTAGATTTAAAAATCATAGCAACCTATCCAATCTCTGACCAGGGCTGGGCCCCACTGTCCTTATCTCAACTGATGTACTTACAGTAGGCTACAGTGGGTCACAAATTTAATCATGGAGTACAAATCTGCTTTGTAGTTTTTAGGAGAGCTATATTACCGGTACATACACTACTAATCCCAAGATCCTCAGTGGAGGGCGTGATTTCCGAGGTCTGTGTTGCTAGGGAAGGTGGTGCTGGGGACCTGTTGGAAATGACGGGAGAAGAAATCAGATTTCAATATCAAGACCGAAACAGTACGCCTGGAATATAGCAAAGAAACTTCACCAGATCTGCGTGTTAAGGGTGTGTGCTAGTTCAAATGTATATTCATGCATTCAAACAATGCATCGTTCCGGTGTGTGAAAGAATCGCTGTCCAGCTTGTTAGCTAACTCAGTTGTGTTGGTCCACTTATACCCACCTGTCCGGCTAGTAAGCACGCCAGCTAGCTAACTAACTAACTAGTTAGTTCATCGAAAATCGATTCTAGTGTCTTCTCCAAATAATCAGAGCTAGTTAGCAAGTCTAAATTGTTATGGATATAGCTATGGCTGCTTGTTCTGTTGTAGCAAGCAAATGTGCTAACATTTGGCTAACTGGCTAGACTCAAATTAGCCAGCTAACGTTAATTAGCATGCTAGATAGCTAGCTAATTGATCTAGTTTTGAGGACAGCACCCATGCTGTCACTGACTAAGTAGCTTGCGTTTCCAAAACACCAGGTGGCTTTCAGATTAATGTGAACTTTGATATTCATTTGAGTATATCTGTGTCTGCCTTTACTGTAGATTAACAATTCAAAACATTAACAGGGCTACCTGGGGGATATGCTATTAAATGCGTGTGATTTATAATCCTACAGATCCCTGGTATCACGCCCTATTTGATAGTCAATTCATAGTCCGTGCTAGGACAGAGTACAATAACAAAGTTTACATTTCACTTTGATTGACAATAACACACAAGGTATGCAAACTAGTATGCAATGAGTCTTCTCCCCTTTATAAAAATGATTGACAAGACCTGTATACCCAACCATAGGGTGTGAATAACCATGGAGACCTTGATAAGTGCGGTGGCCCCTCGGTCCCCAGCCCCGGTGAAGAAAGCCTCGGAGGTGGATTTCAGGTCGGGGGTCATACTGGAGCAGCTGTCATCTCAGGTGTCTGAGCTAGTCACCCTGGAGCAGGGGGACTTCGGGGACCAACTGGCCCTGGAGGTCCACACGGCCAAAGACTTTATCTTCAACATGCTGGGTAAAGCTCATAGTAATAGAGAATGTGTTGTGACACACTGAGGTTAACATTCTGAAATCATTAGATGGTAAAATATGTATGGTATACATTTATTTTATATATTGTGTGTTTGGTGAACACTTGTAAGTTATGTGATTGTAGTGTGTAGCAGTGGAGGCTTCTGAGGGGAGGAAGTCTCATAATAATGGCCGGAATGGTATCAAACGCATGATGTTTGATTCCAGCCATTACACTCCATTTCAGCCATTATTATTAACTGTCCTCCCCTCAGCAGCCTCCATTGGTGTATAGCCTATTCATGAGAAGGACAGATAGAAGAAAGGTGTTGGCTGTGTTTGTGTGGTGTGTCATACTCCTGATATACAGTACTTTTCAGCCAGGTGAAGTGAGGTTGTTTGTCCAATAGGTGGCACTCTTCCCTCTGCTCTGCCACTGCCCGCCCCTAAGCTCTCTCCTTTTCTCTCCTCTCTCCCTGCCTGTCCCAGTGCAACTGGAACCAAGCCTCTTTGGCCTGTATCCCTCCCTGCATGTCCCTCACTTTTCTCTTTCTTTCCTTCTTCTCGCTCTCTCGTGGGCTGTTTGTGGCTCATGTGCAGCTTGAGAGGGAAACACAATGCAAACAGTCTAACTGGCTATAAGTCCACTCTCCCCGTCCATCTCTAAATCCACTCTCCCCGTCCATCTCTAAATCCACTCTCCCTGTTCATCCCCATGTAACAATAGCTGTGAATAGGAGCCACTATTGGCATGGGTGTATTGTTTGCCCAAAAATATCATAGCTGACAGCCAACCCTCCTCCTGTATCTCTCTGTATCTTCTGCTAATCAAGTCAGATATTGGATAAGCTGTATCTCTCTGCTTCTCCTACTTTGGTTCTGTGCTTGCTAGTCTAGCATCCTCTTTTCTCCTCTTGCTCTCTTTCTCTCGCTCTTTCTGTCTCTCTCTCTTTGTCTCTTGCTCTCTTTCTCAATCTCTTTCTTGGTCTCCCCCCCCCCCCCCCCCCCCCCCCCCCGCTCACAAACACTTAACCCTCTACCCCCAATTTAGTGACTCTCACTGTGTACCCAACTCTTTTCATACCACATTCTTTCTTAACTCGTGTGTCCTCACACCACCACGTTTTTGCTTCGTTTCCTGGCTTCTTTTTCTTCTTCTCCCACTCGCTGTCTCCATTGACAGTCAGACTGACAGCTAAAAGCTTCTCTTAAACACGTCGCAGTGGGGGGTTTTCCTACAGTCTAGCTCCCTGTATAGCAGCCAAAGGATAGGATCTATTTCTCCCATCACCCCACCCCCCCTCTCTCTTTTGCGCTCTCTTTCTCTCCCTCTATCTGCTGTTTCATTTCCAACTCTGCTGGAGAACAGAGATAATGTGAGTGTAGGTTGTATGATTGTGTTAATGTACTGTGTTCATTAGCTACGGTAGTAGCACTGCCACTTTAATTTTTTTAAGGACCTTGAAGAGGATGGAGCCTAGGCAGTGGAAAGGGAATATCTGCCCAGCTACTAGGAATGTTAAAATGGGCCCTTTTATATGGAACACTTGGAGTGTGTGTGTGTCTATGCATCTGTGTGTCTGTGCATCTCTGTGTGTATATAAGTGTTTTCACGATACCAGAATTTTGACTTCGATACCAGGTTTAGGATACCGAAGCAATACTCAATACCGTAACGATACCGTGACAAAAACGGTGAACAATGTTGATGACTGGTAGAACAGAATATCTTCGATTCTATATGACATTTCTTCCCAAAATAAAACACCATGTTAAATAACAGAAGAATTACCTCCAATTTCCCTTATTCAAAACCATATGTTTTAAAAAGTAATTTGATACATATCAGGGTTGATTTGCTCATCTATGGCCATAATATTGGGTCAAATGACATTAATTAGACCTGCAATTAATGTTTCATTACAGATAAATAATTGCATGTATTAAATGAATAGTTTAGTTCCAAAACAACATAAAAAAAACACTGACGCTCATTTCTGAAACTTTTACGTTGCAATAGTCTAGACGCCATAGAAATACAATTGAATTTACACAGCATACTACGAGTCCCAGGGTGCAATGCTCCGCCCAGGGCTGCTGGCTGGCTAGTGGCTACTGCTAGTAATCCTAGTAGTCCAAATATATTGCTGTCAAGTTATGAGTGCATTTCACATTGCACAAAGGTAATCACATTATAATGCCCAAATGAATGTCATGCTGAATATATTTCCATGTCATTGTCACTCAAAAATAATTCAAATTTAGTAGAATAACAATAAAGTTGCAATGCAAATGTCGTATAAAATAGTTTGCTTTATTTAGTTTCACTTGGAACTGAACCTTCCATTGCACTGCTTTGTGTCATGTTTTGCTTAATTGTTTCAGTGGGCTGGCCCTCATCTGCTCTGTAATCAACGTATTCCCATAGTTTGCTTCTGCAGCCAGTTTTGTCAACAAGCTGCAGGCAAGGAGGTACGATGTTTTGGTTTCAAGAAGCCACGCTGTCGATATTTTCTCTCAAAAGTGTTTTGCGCCGTGTCAGCTGCATGGGGCATCCTGGCTAGCTACTGCCCCCTTGAAGATGCAGACAACTTACTAGGCAGATCCATATATGAGGTGAGACACATTTGACAGAAGTACCGAAAGTTAGAAAAATTCTAGTACTGAACCGTTTTTCATGTTCTAGTATTGAAAAAAAATACAGCGTTTCTGAAATACTGTGCAACACTGTGAAATACTGTGTGTGTCTGTGCATATAATGTGTTTGACATCCTTTCCAGTTGGGTCTTTTTATAAAGGTTTCTCTAGCCTAGTTTAAGCAGCAGGTGGCTCCCCACTGGCCATTAAGAGCTGACAGAGATGGAGAGGGAGACGAGAGAGATTGCACCACACAGGGAAGCAGCTGCACAGATCCAAGGAAGGAAGAAACACTTTATTTACCCAGTAGCTCCTTAGTTAACTGTTTTAGGCTAGCCTATAGCATGCCTTTGGAGAAAGAAAATGCCTCCAGTAGTCCCACAGGACTATATGGGTTGGTGGGAATGCAGAAATGTAGAATAATGACTAACAAACAGTGCATTCGGAATATATTCTGACCTCTGCCCTTTTTCCACATTTTGTTACGTTACAGCCTTATTCTAAAATAGATTATGTATTTTGTGTACACAATACCCCATAATGACAAAGCGATAACAGGTTTCTGTATTTTTTTGCAAATGTATATATATCTTTTTTTTTTTTTTACATACGCCATTTACATAAGTATTCAGACCCTTTGCAATGAGACTCGAAATTGAGCTCAGGTTCATCCTGTTTCCATTGATCATCCTTGAGATGGTTCTACAATTCAATTGATTGGACATGATTAGGAAAGGCACACACCTGTCTATATAAGGTCCCACAGTTGACAGTGCATGTCAGAACAAAAACCAAGCCATGAGTTTGAAGGAATTGTCCGTAGAGCTCCGAGACAGGAATGTGTCAAGGCACAGATCTGGGGAAGGGTACCAAAACAATTCTGCAGCATTGAAGGTCCCCAAGAACACAGTGGCCTCCATCATTCTTAAATGGAAGAAGTTTGGAACCACCAAGACTCTTCCTAGAGCTGGCCGCCTGGCCAAACTGAGCAATTGGGGGAGAAGGGCCTTGGTCAGAGAGGTGACCAAGAACCCGATGGTCACTCTGACAGAGCTCTAGAAGGACAACCATCTCTGCAGCACTCCACCAATCAGGCCTTTATGGTATAGTGGACAGACGGACGCCACTCAGTAAAAAGCCTATGACAGCCTGCTTGGAGTTTGTTAAAAGGCACCTAAAGACTCTCAGACCATGAGAAACAAGATTCTCTGGTCTGATGAAACCAAGATTGAACTCTTTGGCCTGAATGCCAAGTGTCACATCTGGAGGAAACCTGGCACCATCCCTAAGGTGAAGCATGGTGGTGGCAGCATCATGCTGTGGGGATGTTTTTCAGCGGCAGGGACTGGGAGGCTAGTCGGGATCAAGGGAAAGATGAACGGAGCAAAGTACAGAGAGATCTTTGGAAAGACCTGAAAATAGCTGTGCAGCGACGCTCCCCATCCAACCTGACAGAGCTTAAGAGGATCTGCAGAGAAGAATGGGAGAAGCTCCCCAAATACAGGTGTGCCAAGCTTGTAGCATCATACCCAAGAGGACTTGAGGCTGTAATCGCTGCCAAAGGTGCTTCAACAAAGTTCCGAGTGAAAGGTCTGAGTACTTATGTTAATGTGATATTTTAGTTTATTTTTGGTACATTTGCAAAAATCGAAACCTGTTTTTGCTTTGTCATTATGGGGTATTGTGTGTAGATTGATGACGGGGGGGAAAACGATTTCATCCATTTTAGAATAAGGCTGTAAGGAAGTGGAAAGAGTCAAGTGGTCTGAATACTTTCCGAATGCACTGCAACAAGTGATTGTTCTTATTTACAGTAAGAAGAGAGATATCTTCTTGTAAGGTTGTAGGTTCAAGTCTGTCAGATAAAATGCTACAAGTCTTTGCTGAACCAGTAAACTACTTGTGCTTTCTGCTCTGGATACGCTGTGAGTAATCCTCCATGTTTCGTTTTTCACTTCCCTTCAAAGACAGAAAAAATGACTCAGAAGAATAACACCCACTCCTATCAAACTAAAAACAGAATTCTGTTATCGCCATGGGTTCTCTCCCCATCTTCAGCCTCCACTTCTTAGGCTGGTTTTTACAAACCCGCCCTTTTTCATGTGCCTTTGAACACCAGACAACTGGTGACCCCTTTCCCCACAGATCTCATTAAAAAAGTATTTGCTTTATACCGCTTTATAGTCGTTTTAATTCAAACACAAAGAAGGCTAGAGAGGAGCGAGGGGAGAAAAAAGGGGGAGCTCCATTTCAGATTCGGCCGACTCACCGAGGCGCAATAACAAAGAATGAGGCACAAGTCAGGCAGTGTCTCGAACACGTCCAGGCGTGCGAAGTCAGGAGGTTGCCTAGAGTTGAGAGACGTAAAGACAAAGAAAACAACCCAAACAAACTGTTGTTTTGTCTCTTCCCGCCGTGCTTGTTTATTGTTGTCTGAGTGTCGGCTTGCCCCGCCAACAGTGGGATCACCCCCTGTATGCAACAACCAATCAGAGAAAAGTGTATTCGGAAGGGGACTCTTCTGGACAGATGGGCCCACATGTTGGGGTTCCGTAGGTGGGAAAATATCTCTGTGGAAACCTTCACCGACACTGTCCTATAGGATCAAAATCCTTCTACTTACTCGCCAATTATCTTATTCAAAAGTGACAGATATGGAAAACATTTTTGTTTTCAAGGTCATCGCCTATTTTAAGGACCTATTGAATACTATTTTGTATTTTCTGTACCTCACTTAGCCTTCGCTAAGATCAAGCTAGATTAATTAAAAGTCTATGTGTGTGTATTTTGGAAGTGATGTCAGCGCGACTGAATCTGAATGTAAATTGACCGTTGTTTGATTGTGTGGCTGGGCTGTAGCAGCTAAGTTGTTCCGCCTGTGTTCAGGTAATGATCGGTTGTGCAATGGTTGTTGACTGCTTTCAACTCTCCCATAGGATTTGTGTCCTCAGTGTGTCACACACACACTTTTTGACTAATGCCGCCTACGGTCCACTTTAGCTCTCTGGCAGCAGCTTCCTCTCTCTCTCTCTCTCTTCCTCTCTTTCTCATATATACAGTGTACAAAACATTAGGAACACCTGCTCTTTCCATGACAGACTGACCAGGTGAATCCAGGTGAAAGCTATGATTGTGTATGTGTGCCATTCAGAGGGTGAATGGGCAAGACAAAGATTTTAAGTGTCTTTTGAACAGGGTATGTTAGTAGGTGCCAGGCGCACCGGTTTGAGTGTGTCAAGAACTACAACGCTTGTGCGTTTTTCACGCTCAACTGTTTCCTATGTGTATCAAGAACGGTCCACCACCCAAAGGACATCCAGCCAACGACAGGCCAGTAGTCGAAAATGGTTAATTGATTAAAGAGGACAAAGGAGGCTAACACAAATTGTACATAGCAACAGATGGGCTATAGTTCGTCAACTGACAGTCCAGTACGAAAGGTTGCTGGATCGAATCCCCGAGCTGACATGGTCAAAATCGGTCGTTCTGCCCCTGAGCAAGGCAGTTAATCCGCTGTTCCCCGGGCCCCGATGATGTCGGTTAAGGCTGCTTAGGTCAGTCAATCCGGAAAATTTCAAGAACTATGAAAGTTTCTTCAAGTGCAGTCGCAAAAACCATCAAGCGCTATGATGAAACTGGCTCTCGTGAGGACCGCCATAGGAAAGGAAGACCCAGAGTTACCTCTCCTGCAGAAGATACGTTTGAGTTACCAGCCTCAGAAATCGGCAATTAACTGCACCTCAGATTGCAGCCCAAATAAATGCTTCACAGAGTTCAAGTAACAGACACATCTCAACATCAACTGTTCAGAGGAGGTCAAATTGCTGCAAAGAAACCACTACTAAAGGATACCAACAATAAGAAGAGGCTTGCTTGGGCCAAGAAACACGAGCAATGAACATTAGACCGGTGGAAATTTGTGCTTTGCTCTGATGAGTCCAAATGTGAGATTTTTGGTTCCAACCCGCCGTGTCTTTGTGAAACGCAGAGTAGGTGAACTGATGATCTCTGTACGTGTGGTTCCCACCGTGAAGCATGGAGGAGGTGGTGTGGGGGTGCTTTCCTGGTGACACTGTCTGTGATTTATATAGAAATCAAGGCACACTTAACCAGCATGACTACCACAGCATTCTGCAGCGATACGCCATTCCATCTGGTTTGCACTTAGTCCCACTATCATTTGTTCTTCAACCGGACAATGACCCAACACACCTCCAGGCTCCTAGGGCTATTTGACCAAAAAGGAGAGTGATGGAGTGAGGTGGTTTGGGATGATTTTGACTGCAGAGTGAAGGAAAAGCAGCCAACAAGTGCTCAGCATATGTCGGAACTCCCTCAGGACTGTTGGAAAAGCATTCCAGGTGAAGCTGGTTGAGAGAATGCCAAAAGTGTGCAAAGCTGTCATCAAGGCAAAGGGTGGCTACTTTGAAAAATCTAAAATATATGTTGATTCGTTTTTTTTTTGGTAACTACATGATTCCATATGTGTTATTTCATAGTTTGACTTCACTATTATTCTACAATGTAGAACAGAGTGAAAATAAAGAAAACCGTTGAATGAGTAGGTGTGTCAACTTTTGACCGGTACTGTGTATATATACACATACTGATTGTATAAAACATTATAAACAACTTCCTATATTTTTTTTATAGTAGTCTCCTCCGACATTTCGATAACACACACCAAGTCTCACGGCGACAAACAGCTCTGCGTGTGTTTGCTGTGCCCCCAGAGTCTGTACGCTCCCCCCCTAGTGTAGGAGGGGATGGTTTCTTAACAGGCAGCAGGAACATTACAACTCATTAACTACAGACTGATAATTAACCAGGCGAGTGCTGTTGTATGAACTACTGCAGACAAGAGATCTCTCCCCCCCCCCCATTTACTGAATCACTTTTAATGTACAGTACATAAAAAGCTATTTGACATTTACTTCATGTGAAAACCCAAACGGATGTATCATAGTCATAACACAATGTGGTTTTAGTTTCTTTAGCGTACATTGATCCCCGAACACAGTCCATCGCTCCATTAAACTCTGTACTACAGCATTTGAACACAAACACATTTTAATGTTTCAATCACCTTCGTTTTGCGGCCTGGTGTTCGATAGATAGCCCCTGACCCTCTTCAGCTTCAAAGGAAGGTTTCTCGCTTCGACACCCAATTGGATTAGATGGGAACAAAGTCTCCCTCTGTTTAATTTTAAGAATGAGCGAGGCCTATTTTAAGATCTGGAAATGAAAGCTAGGCTAATCTCCGGGCTTGATGTGAACGCATAAACACGGTCGGGGGGGGGGGGGGGACACTGACTCTTTTGTGTGTGTTAATCCGTCTCTCTTGAGTCTCAGAGTACATTTCTCTGTATTTTAAAAGGAGCAAGGGCTCGTTTTAGAGGCTAATCGTTTACGTTTTAAAAGACTCGGGGTTTGAAGCCGAGCGAGAGTGCTCAATGGCAATTGAATGAACGGTCTCCGTTGGAAGTATCTGTGTTACGATTTGTTGGATGGTCTGGCCCTACGTCTTTGTTATAGAGAAGGCCTCCTTTCTGACATCCCAACCTTTCCCATTGTGAGTCGACGTGTTTACACAGCTACTCTTACCCTTTCTCTCTCTTACGCTTTATCCCTTCTCTCCTCATCTTTTCACTTTTTTTTGGCGCCTGTATTTACATTTTAGTCATTTTATCCAGAGCGACTTAGTGTTAGTGCGCTTCATCTTAATATAGCTAGGTTGGACAACCATATCACAGGCACAGAAAGGGGGGGAAATAAATCATTATTATTTTTTATTTTTTATCTCTTTGTGTAGTACTGGCACCCACACCACGAGCATTCCTCTCTTTCGTTTGTGTGTGTGTGTGTCACGGTTCCCAGAGTGGCTCTATGGAAATGAGATCTGCTATGCTTGACCTCCCAGAGACCTGCTGGTGGATGCATAACACTGTGGCTGTTTTGAATGGGAAATTGAGGAATTAATTATAGTACTCAAACACAGCGAGTTAAGTCCTGGTTTCAAAATGTTCAAGTCCATGCACTTTAGTTTTTCTCAGCCCAGCTTCAAGGCTTTATTGGAGCCTCACCTAAGCTGAGCTGGTGTCCACGACCTTTGTGTCTAGACTTTGCGTCTAGTCACGACCTGGTGTGGGTTTTGTCCCCCCCCCCCCCCCCCCCGCTCTCTCCCACATTCCACCGTGCGCTCTCTCTCTCGTTCCTCTGCATGCTATAGTATTTTCTTCTGCTTCCCATTTGACCCAATTGATCAACTCTAGAGATAGACCCGAAACAAATCAGAGGAAGTTTCTGCTTGCTGTTTCTGCCCTTTGTCTGTCTGTCTGTCTGGAAGATGTTTTCTCTCTCTCAGCTCTTCTCGGCTTCTCTCAATGTTTGGGAAGAACTGACAGATTTTGATTTCTATATCTGATTATTTCTCTGCTTTCCTTTACTCTCAGTATAACACACAATGTGATAGACACTGTCTTTGAAACGCTCTCTCTCTCACACACACACACACACACATCGACACAGGGCCTGTAATTGGATGAGAGAAATCGCGTTAGGAGCTTTAGGCTCCAGGCTGCAGTCTCAGTGTCTGCAGTTGGCAGTCGCACCACCCTCAACCCCCCCCCCCCCCCCCCCCCCCACCACAGCCTTCATATCGACCTCAGAGCCTCCCTGAAGGGATGGGTATATGGGTGTACTTCAGGTCAAAGTTGACAGCCTGGAAGGCATCACTGGGTCTGGTATCATGTGTTGAGTGTGACCTTTTAAGCCTGTCCGGCTCTAATCTTGCTTGACTGGAACACCATAGTTGAGAACACAATAAAGGGATTTGATTGGGCTCAGTATTTTTCATAAACTCTTTGGCAAAGAGGAGAGTTTTGGTTTGGGCTGGGTGGGGAAATTGTTTGCCAGAAGCTAGATTGATAGGATGTTATATACTAATCGAAAGCTGTTAGTTTAGACTTTTCTTTATTTTTTTCTCTCACACACTCTCACAATCTCTTTTCTTTCCTCTCCCTCTCTTTCTCATTCCCTCTCAATCTATCCCTTCCTCCTCTCTCACTCTCTCCCTCCGTTTCCCCTCTGTCTGAGTTATTGCAGTTTGCCCAGTCATTTTGGCTGTATTCAGTAAAGACTCCCCCTAGGAGGATAAAGTCAGGGTTGGTTGAGGACGACCAGCTAGCGTGGAGAATAACATAAAACCATGCGCTGCGCTCGCTGAGGGAGCTGTGTAGACCTCATCTATTTTTATGTCAATATCGCCACTGCTGTATTTCATGAATGTATGCTTTGCCTTCAGAAGAAACAGAACGGCTCAAGTATTGTATTTGTTTTTAATGTGATATTACACTCATCCTCTGTGTGTGTGTGTGTGTGTGTGTTCTTCCTCTAGGTTTAGTACAGAAGGTGGACCAGCGTCTCCCGGTGGCCAATGAGTACCTGCTCCTGTCTGGGGGGGCCAGGGAGGGGGTTCTGGACCTCAACCCAGAGGAGCTGGGGGACTACGCCAAGGGGGCCGACTTCGACCTGGACTTCACCCTCCTGGTGCCCGCGCTCAAGCTCCACGACCGCAACCAGGTTGGTGCAGTAGGGACTGGGGACGTGAGACGTATTACTTCAATGTGTCTACGTTATTGATGAGAAGTTGTGATGTGTCTTATGGGATGTTTTTACTGTATACTTTCTGGTATGGTGTTTTGATGCCAAACAAATCACTAGTATTGCCTCAGGAAAACAAGTGTAGCTTAATAGAGCGTCATCCCATGTCAACCAGCCCGTCACCCTAGACATGCGGCAGTCGGCCCCCTGCCACTCCTGGCTGTCCCTGCGTCTGTGCGACCCCAACACTCTGGCCAGGTGGAGCATCTGCTGCCAGGAGGAGAACGGATTACCCCCCGATGATGAGGAGGAGGATGAAGAGGAAAGGGGAATGGGTCACCAAGTCTCTGGTGCTGTTCCCCCCTCCCTCCATGTAATGCATTTTCTAACTTCTCTTGTTATTATTATTCTTTTTATTGCTTTTAGTTTTATGAAAGTTAATAAAAATGTGTATTGCTTTTAGCTCAGTCTTTTATTGTGTTTTACTGTAAAGTGTGTGGAAATTATTTTAAAGGGATAGTTCAGTTATTGGCAGGGAAGGGGTTTTATGTACTTCCTTGGAGTCAGATGAACTTGTGGATACCATTTGTATGTCTCTGCGTCCAGTACGAGGTAGTTCTGCGAGCCAATGCTAACTATCTTAGCGCAAAGATTGGAAGTCTTTGCACTAAACTAATGCCAAAATTACCCTTTTAATTGCACTTGAACTAAAGTTGGGTCATGATTTGATTCCAGTCCCCCCACCAGTCTCTGGATGGGTGCTACTTCTCTCCCGCGCTGGTGGCTGACTGGTTCTGGGGGGTGGTTTGCGAGGCGGTGGACGAGCTGAGACGTTCACCACAGAGAGGCATCCCCATCCCGGAGAGGCTGGAGCGCAACGGACCCCTGACCACCCTCATTCTTCAGGTAGGGATGAGTTAGTGTACGTCCCAAATGTCACTCTATATAGTGCTAATAGTAGTGTCTATATAGGGAATGGGAGGCCATAGTTGGCGTCTGTATCAATTCCAGAATCCGATTAATTGGCACTAGCAGCCATCTCAACTAGTCGATTCTGGAAAAACTTGTGTTGAACAAATGTATTTACTTAGTCTTTGTTTAACCGGATAAGTAATTCAGAACATCTCTTTTTAAATAATTGTGTTTCACAATAACTCGTTCCTACCTCCAGGCGGGGTCCAGTCGAGTGCTCTATGACCTCCTGCCTGTGGTGTCCTTCCGGGGCTGGCCCGCCGTGGCCCAGAGCTGGCTGACGGCCAACCACTTCTGGGACGGGAAGATCACGGAGGAGGAGGCCATCTCTGGGTTCTACCTGCTGCCCTGCCCGGCCCCGCTGGGGGGGAGGCCCGACCGGGAGTGGAGGCTGGCCTTCTCACGCAGCGAGGTGGGTAGTTGGTTAAGTTAGCTCTTCTTTTTGAGTAATTGGCGAGTTCAATAGATTGGGCCTCCTTCCTTACTTGGCCATAAAGGTTAGCTAGCTAGACGTTTTCAATTGCGACTCAGGGATATGACATTGTCACAAGCAGCAGGATGAACCGGAGATGAGCGTTAAAGCAAGACGATGCACTCACACAGAGTATATGGCCATGTGCACGGGTACACTTCATGCTGCGGGACCAAAACAGCAGAGAAGGTTAGCCTTCTACTTCATACTCTTAGTTGTTTCGGAAGTCTGCCCGATACTGCTTGGCAATTCCGAGGTAACAAAATGACAGTTTGCTGTTTGTGCTGTCATTCTGTTACCAAACTTTACATCTGCACTGTTTTTCAAGTAAATGTTTTTTGTCAAAATGTTCAGTGGAAATTGAAAAGTTGTCCTTGTGCATAGAGTTGTATGGTTTGACTTTGCAATCATTCGTTTTTGTTTGACGTGCATGCATTTTAAAGTCTCAGCATCATTCTTTTACTGTGCAATTGCCCTGCTATTTATTTTGTGCATTACCAATTCTACCTTGTAAATGTTAGCTGAAGCCAAAGCGCATTACATGATCAAAAGTATGTGGACACCTGGCTGTCAAACATCTCATTCCAAAATCATGGGTATTAATATGGAGTTGGATCCCTCTTTTTGGCTATAACAGCCTCCACTCTGCTGGGAAGGCTTTCCACTAGATGTTGGAACATTTCTGCAGGGACTTTCTTCCATTCAGACACAAGCATTAGTGAGGTCGGGTCTGGCTCGCAGTCGGCGTTCCAATTCATCCTCAAAGGTGTTCGATGGGGTTGAGGTCAGGGCTCTGTGCAGGCCAGTCAAGTTCTTTCACACCGACAAACCATTTCTGTATGGACCTCGCTTTGTGCATGGGGGCATTGTCAAGCTGAAACACGAAAGGGCCTTCCCCAAACTGTAGCACAGAATCGTCTAGAATGTCATATGCTGTAGCGTTAAGGTTTCCCTTCACTGGAACTAAGGGTCCCGAACCATGAAAAACAGCGCCAGACCATTATTCCTCCTCCACTAAACTTTACAGTTGGCACATTGCATTCGGGCAGGTAGCGTTCTCCTGGCATCTGCCAAACCCAGATGGTGAAGCGTGATTCATCACTCCAGAGAACGCGTTTCCACTGCTCCAGAGTCCAATGGCGGGTGGCTTTACACCACTCCAGCCGACTCTTGACATTTCGCATGATCTTATGCTTGTGGGCGGCTGCTCGGCCATGGAAACCTATTTCATGACGCTCTCGACGAACAGTTCTTTTGCTGAACGTTGCTTCCAGAGGGATTTTGGAACTCGGTAGTGAGTGTTGCAACCGAGGACAGGCATTTTTATTTTATTTTACGCGCTTCACACACTGTCCTGTTCTGTGAGCTTGTGTGGCCTACCACTTTGCAGTTTAGCCGTTGTTGCTCTTAGATGTTTCCACTTCACAATAATAGCACTTACAGTTGACCGGGGCAGCTCTATCAGGGCAGAAATTTGACAAACTGACTTGTTGAAAAGGTGTTATCCTACGACGCTGCCATGTTGAAAGTCACTGAGCTCTTCAGTATGGGCATGTTTGTCTATGGAGATTGCATGGCTGTCTGTTCGATATTATACACCTGTCAGCAACGGGTTGGACTGAAATAACTGAATCCATTAATTTGAAGGGGTGTCCACATACTTTTGTGTATATATAGTGGAAGTACAAGTTCAACTTTAAATATGTACAGGTTGAACTTTGAATATGAAAGTAGAAAGGTTCCCGAACTGTCTTCTAAATACAGTTGAAAATGAATCAACTGTAACATTTAACTTCAGTATAACATCCATCAGGACTGTCTCTGGTGCTGGTGTTTTGCTAGTGACATCCAATTTCCGCTTGTTGGTTTAATAAAGTTTATTTTAATTCAATTCAATCTGAACCACTGGCTGCCATATCATTGTCTGTCTCCAGGTTCAGCTGAAGAAGTGCATCCCGTTCCCCATGGCCCAGGCCTTCCAGGCAGCCAAGGCTGTCCTCTCCCGCCTCCTGGCTCGTCCCCGCACTGGCCTCAGCCCCTACCACCTCCGCACCCTCCTCTTCTGGGCCTGTGACCGCCTGCCCCCCTCCTACCTGTCTTCGCCTGACTCTGACAATCCCGCCCGTCTCCTCCTGGGCCTCCTGGATGACCTGGCCCACTGCATCTTGGGTAAGAACTGTCCCAACTACTTCCTGCCCCAGTGCAACATGCTGGAGCACCTGTCGGACAGCCAAGCCCTGCTGGTGGCCCGGAAGCTGGCTCACGTCCGCTCAGACCCCACCGAGCACCTCCGGGCGGCCCTGGACCAGGCACAGCAGGCAGGCCAGCTCAAGAGGAAGGCGGCGGGCGCCACCAACGGGCATGGCGGGTCACCTGGCCACAGGTATCCGGCCAGCGGCATCATCTCACCCTCGGACGACAAGCTGGCGGCCAGGCTGCAGCAGCTGGTGACAGAAAACCCAGGGAAGTCGATTTCTGTGTTTCTCAACCCTGATGATGTCACTAGGCCACACTTCCGCATCGATGACAAATTCTACTGACCCGAGGGCCTAGTGTAGTGTTGTGGTAGCCACACACACACTCTCACACACAAGTAAAATAGCGGGCCAAAAGTTTACGAGTCAACCAGGATGGCTCGAGGCGCGAAACACTGCCGGTCGCTGCTCCCTATACTGCCCCCTCTTGGCGGATAATGATAACGGCGCTAACTAATGAGCGTTAACGACTCTGCTGTAACTATAAGACACTGTACCAAAAAATCCATACTGCACGCTCCCAAGAAGATGCTAGCCCTAGAGAAACCAACACACTTTTATCGATTTAGAGACCCCGTGACAGAAAAAGGCTTGTTAAGTTGTTACCACGGAGACCACTGCTCTTTATCAAGCTTGCCCTAATGAGATGTTTTTTTTTAGCTGGTGCTACAAAGAAAAGAAAGAATCGCTTTAGAACAAAGAAAGAAGCTGCTGCTTACAAAGGGTACGCCGTTTCATTCTCTTAAGGGTTTGTGCTCGTCTCGTCTCTGCACACCGCTGAGAATACTGTATTCCCCCTTTTTCTGCCCAATCAAAGTGGGTGATAGCTGAATAAGAAATGGAGTATCAAGGTACTATGATGTAACTGAATGTAATTTGGTGTGGGGAAATGTCTTTGAACAGAGTGTTTTCTTTCTTCCCTCTTTCTATGTTTCTTTTTATCCCTCGTTCTCTCGACCCTCTGCCCCACTCTCTTTATCTCGCTCGTTCGCTATCTCTCAGGTATTTTGAATGTTTGTTTTCTATGTGACTCCAGACTCCCTCTGGTAGGGTTATGGTCCCCCATATCTATCTGAATGGTATAACCCAGGGCGGTCCTTCCATTTCAACTCTCACTATGTGGCGGAAGGCACCAAAGAGCCACACTGGAGGGGTGTTTCGAGGAGCCTTTCGGCGAAGCAATGTACCACCCCATAAGAAAGGTATCTGTATTCACTGACCCAGAGTCAGTCCGTACTGTTAACGCTCATATTCCCCACCTTAACAATCCTGACCAACATGCAGATCAGAGATCACCTTATCAATTTGCCTTTTATCCCCTGAAAGCTTGAAGAGGTTTCATCAAATAAGGGTCATATCATAGGGGCTATCAACTTAATTCAGTTCCTTTTTTATTTCAGTCCCTTTTGAAAGCCTCTGAAAGTATCTTGACGGTGAGATGTGGTCATTTAAACGTTGTATGATATCGACCGACTACCTATAAGGAGACCGGTTGGGGAGGAGAGGTGTGAGGCAGGGTTAGCTGCTAACACGGTTGGCACACTGCTTGATTGTATTCTAATCTCTACGTTACGACATTAAAGCATTACAGTACAGCCATGGCATGGCTAGCTACATCATGTAATCCCCCTGAGGCTTGTGTAAGGGCTATTTGCTTTGTTCTACTTTTTTCTTCTTCCGTCTAGTGTGTGCGTGTGCGTGTGTGTTAAGATGGGGAGGTTAAGGTTTTTGTTTGAAACCCCCCAAAAAAGGCTTTTGTATTGTGTTCTCATATGTTTAATTGTGAGAGACTTGACTGTTTTTTGTGATGGTCCCTCCTGCTTAGTAGGCCTGTTTTAATAAGGTGTGTGTGTGTGTGTGTGTGTGTGTGTGTGTGTGTGTGTGTGTGTGTGTGATTATTGGACGACTGATCCAGGTCTTTGAATGTGCTGATGTAATGAGGGGGAGAGATCCAGAGAGATGGAACGGGAACAAACACGCAAATGTGCAAGCTACCCATCTACCCTCATCTCTTTCTGTGTGTGGGGGTCTTGGGGGCCCCATCTCGTCCACCCAGATGTGTGCTGTTAGCAGGGGGATGGATGGGGAGACAGGTCATCCGCTGGCCCTTTGTAGAGATGAGCCCTAAAGGAAGGGGCCCCTGGGAACTGGGACAGCTGCTTGTCTCTCTCTCTCTCTCTCTTCATCCCCCTCTCCGCTCTCCGTACAGCTCCCATCTCTCTATATAATGTATATGTTTCTCTCTCGCTCCTGCTGGTTGAACAGCATTAATGTATTATCACGGTGAACATAAATGTTCATTCACACCATACACTCAGAACACTAGAGGTCAAAGACAACTGTTATTTAGGATTCTTTAGAATTCTATGTTCTCTAGAACGTGATAGAATCACCGTACTACTGTATTGGCACTACTTGTATACATTGGTGTTGCTATTTGAACAGCTTCAGTTAGTGGAGCGATTTAGGAACTACTAGTGAATTGTGTTGTCACTTCTGTTCTGTATAGCCTTGGTACAGGTGAGTGTGAATATGGATACCGTGGCAAACCAAAGCATGTAGTGATGGTTACTATACAGGAGAATGTAGACCCAGACGATAGTTAAGTGTGGGTATGTAAACGTCCAAGTATCAGATGTGTGTGTGTGTGTGGTCCTAGCACTTTCAATGTGGGTGTCTTCGACACACCACAGCCCGGTGTTGTAAGAATGTTTGTGAACGCTGCGAGAAAATGTATCAACGTTGTCAGGACGTTTTTGAGGCGTCCTTTAGAGATTTTTCTCCTTCCTGAATGCTCCCCTGCGTTTTAAAACACACCACAGTCCAACGTTGTGGTAAAGTTGTTTGAGCGTGGGAAAGTTGTTTGACAGTTCCTCTAAAGATTTAAATCCAGCGCTGTTTGAAGTTTGAAATATGCACTGTCAAGAGTATCTCTCACGATATACCTTAATCTGCCTAGTTCGTGGGCATAGAAAGTAGTATGAAGCTTGAATCAATATTTAGCCTCTATCTGTGAAAAATGTAAACACACTTAGATTCTGGTGCAGAATATCAATATATAAAGTTAATGGCAGCAGTTTTATTCAATTCTGTACCCAATCTCACTTGGACTGTCTGCTGCAGATTGAGCTGTTGTGCCATTTCTATCTACAGGGATGATCATGTTAATTGTGAAGCTTAAAAGTCTATGTAGCAATCAATTAGTTCTGCCCAGGGTTTCTATATCTATAGAATACGAAATGTGTGTTCGATGATATGACACGATCAAACATTCAGACAGCCTTCTCCCATTGCTTCCCTGTTTGAAATCTGATCTCATGTAAACGTCGGCGGCAATGTGAGGTCACTGTACTGCTAAAACTACCGAACGTTATATTATTTGGTGCTTAAACTACTGATAATTGTTTTTGATTGACAACTAACAATGATTTGTAACACATGTTTCTGCTGCAATCACTCAAACAATCAATTCAAATATAGTTCATCAAAGATATCCCGACCTAATTACCGTATACAAGTGCTGCAGTTTCGTCAACGACCACCCCATATCTGGAAATATTTGCAGTTTTCAAACTTCCTCTTCCTCCATAAAGTGCAAATTGAAGTAGATTTTCTCTTATCATGTGACTGTTATGCGGTGTTGTTTTATTTGGGATGTTTTGAATGATGATCTTGAATGGTACTGCCGTAGCATGAAATAAATCTGGACATCTCAACTCTAACATTTTTGACTGTATAACTTCTTTGTGGAATAACGTTAGTCTGGTCCCAGATCTAGTTGTGCTGTAAAGCCAACTCCGAAGGTGAGTCATGGGTAACTACCTCAACATGGCTGCCGGGACAAGGGTGTGTCAACGTAGACAGGCTTATCAACACAAGTGGCTGTATGGAAAGCGAACTGGGCAGATTTGTCGCCGCTCAAGTCTGTTTTGCATGGCTGCATCTCTGAGCATTTAGCTAACCCTTTTCCTAACCGTAACCTCATTCTTCTAACCTGCTACGTTAATTATCCTAACCTTCTACTTTAATTATCCACGTTAATTATCCTAACCTGTTACGTTAATTATCCTAACCTGCTACTTTAATTATCCTAACCTGCTACTTTAATTATCCACGTTAATTATCCTAACCTGCTACTTTAATTATCCTAACCTGCTACTTTAATTATCCACGTTAATAATCCTAACCTGCTACTTTAATTATCCTAACCTGCTACTTTAATTACCCTAACCTGCTACTTTAATTACCCTAACTTGCTACTTTAATTACCCTAACCTCCTACTTTAATTACCCTAACCTGCTACTTTAATTATCCTAACCTTCTACTTTAATTATCCTAACCTGCTACTTTAATTATCCTAACCTGCTACGTAAACAAAGCATCAGTAATACCACACAGGAACTGACCAATGAAAATCTGTTAAACAGAAAACACAACTCAATCAAAACCATCCAACAAATCAAACAGCGCTGATGTTACTTACACCCATCGCTGATGATCCACCCACTTATTTCGCCACGTCCACTTTCAGACACATTTCGCGTCTGCAGTTACCTGTACTTGCTTAAGGTTGGCATGAACAGATCTGGGACCAGGCTATAAGGACGTTAACAAGGTCTGTTGGCACAGTTGGTTCAAGCAACATCAGGGTTTGTTGTTTTGATCCCTACATGGGCTACATATCGTTGGTGTGCTGGGGAAATACATCTGGCATCAATTGAAAGTACTCACCCCCCTCCATTTTGAGTGTTTTATGACTAGGAGTACTGTAAGTCATTCAAAACGCCTTGTGAATTTCCAGCTGCGGATCTGAAGATAAATTAAAGTCAACATATTTGTGAACCATGTTTTTTCCCCAGGACTCAACAATTTGCTGTATAATAATGCGTTAATTTGAAGTAACTTTGGATAAAATAATTTGCCCCATTTATCATATTAGGACACTATGTAAAAATCCTATCAGCTTGGAATCAAGTTTCCTTCCTTTCTGTCTGGGTAGCAATACAGTGCAGTTCCAACAGAGGGTGCTCGAAGACAGCACTTCTGCCTAAATATAGCACCATGTACTGTCTCTCCAGCTCTGCTCCTCTCAGATAGTCACACTGGGATAAGAACATCAGGAGAGGTTCCAGAGGAGGAAAAAATGGCATGTGTCTGTGGCCCCTGTACACACTCGCAAACCCACACTAATCTGTACAATTTGCCCTGGTCAAAAATGACTCAAGCATACACTCGCAGAGTTGCTTATACACACTGACACACACACACACATACACACACCCTGACTACCACAGTAGCAATCTGCTGGTCTATTAAGAAGATTACAAGGACAGGGTCTTTCAGGATTGTGTGACTGGCCTGGCACAGCATTGACCTCACTACCAGTTATATCACCCTAGATCAGCCCTCCAGGCCTGGCTGTTGCCAGATTGGCTGATCCATGGCTGGGGATGAGACAGCAGGGGTGTTCCTGCGTCACTGAAGCACAGAGGAGATGAAGGAAGGATGGAGAGGATGCAGGCAATCCTAGATCCCTTATGTGTGGTAGGGGTAGGGGGAGAGAGAGTGCTCTTTTCCGTTCTCCCTCTCATCTGTCAGTGTGCTGGGCTGCTGCTGTATAAGACACACTAGTGACTGAACGCTCAGGATATTCTCTCCAGTCTGGGTATAATTACCTATACATTATCCTCATTACAACACAGCTACCAGTATATGTGCAGAGACTGCACTGCAGGGGTTCCCAAACTTTTTTGGCCTGTGACCAATTTTGATTTCAAAACTTTTCCTAGCCCCCCCCCCCCCCCCCCCACCATGTTAAAAGAAAAGAAAAAAAGTGATGAAATCAGCGGCCAATGTTTTGAGTTGCACCCCCTTTTGCTCTCAACACCAATGCTTCCCACAGTTGTGTCAAGTTGGCTGGATGTCCTTTGGGTGGTGGACCATTCTTGATACACACGGGAAACTTTTGAGTGTGGAAAAACCCAGCAGCGTTGCATTTCTTGACACAAATCCGGCGCGCCTGGCACCTACTACCATACCCCGTTCAAAGGCACTTCACATCTTCCTTTTTGCCCATTTACCCTCTGAATGGCACACACACACAATCCATGTCTGTTGTCTCAAGGCTTAAAAATCCTTCTTTAACCTGTCTCCTCCCCTTCATCTACACTGATTAATGTTGACATCAATAAGGATCATAGTGTTCACCCGGATTCACCTGGTCAGTCTGTCACGGAAAAAGCACGTGTTCCTATTTTGTACACTCAGTGTACGTGTTCCTGAGAGTATTATCCTTCAGTGATGGGGTCATAATATTTTGTAGTTTAAATCATTCCTAAGAAGGAGTCACATTTGTAGGAAGAAAACTGAAACCACTCTATTTACTACAACCGCATCTAGAGGTTACTGACGTAACCCCGGTACTATGAACCAAGCGCGATTTACAGTATCTCTCGCGACCCCATTTTCAGACCCCTAGTTTGGGAAACGCTGCTGTAATGTGTTTTAACTTGTATCTGTTATATAATTTGATGTAGACTTATATTTTGAGTTGTTTGGTTAATGTGCACAAACTTGCTGTATCTATTTGCATGTTTGTCCTTGAATGGTGTCACCAGTCTAGTCTCCCCTGTCCTGTGTACAGGTAAAGTGGGCCATTGTAAGCTCACGGTTAGGATGCTAGTGAATGAGGCCAGGTGGGAACCCTATCTAACTTCAGACAGACATGTAAAGTAGACTTGGGCTGTAGGACACTATATCACTCAATAAACATTGGTCACAGTCCTAGTGTGAGATGTAACAGTCTCTAGAGGTCAAACCGGATCTGATGGTAAATGGTCTCGAGGTCAAACAGGAACTGATGGTAAATGGTCTCGAGGTCAAACCGGAACTGATGGTAAATGCTCTCGAGGTCAAACATGATCTGATGTTAAATGTTCTCGAGGTCAAACCGGATCTGATGCTAAATGGTCTCGAGGTCAAACCGGATGGTAAATGCTTTCGAGGTCAAACATGATCTGATGTTAAATGCTCTCGAGGTCAAACCGGTTCTGATGCTAAATGGTCTCTGTTCTGCCTAGTGAGAATGTGAAGCTCACCATTACTGTTTCAAACATATACACTATAGGGAATGAACACAGGCCTACTGTACAACACTACCTAAAGCCAGGAGAGAGGATATGGAATGAACACAGGCATAGATATCCCTAATCAGTCTTGATGTAGACTACTACCACCCACTGTTTGTGTGTACTGCACTTTAGTAGCTCTTATTTAGGAAGGAACAATTTTAAAGAAACAAATTCACTTCAGAATATTTGAAGGCATGACCATATTCCTGCTCGACTCTCCGATTCCCTTACTAAAGTCTGTAATTACTGGGAGATTTAATTCATACGGGGCGAGGAGAGCAGGGATGGAGAGATGGAATCTTTGATCTGCCACTGTATTCAGAGATGCTGTAACAGAAAGGGAGGAAGAGAGAGAAAGAAGAGAAGTTGTTTGTGATCAAACGGGCTTCTACTTACTACTGCATTATCAATCTCTCTGTATCTCTCTCTCTCTGTGGAAACCGGAGGGAGAAGGCAGAAGACAACTTCTCGACCTGCGTCAGCACGCCCGCCCCCCTCCAGAGAAAAACACAATTTAGGGATAATTCATCACTGAGGAACGGAGTAATGAGGGAAAGGGATGTTCATTGGTTAGGGAAGTGGACAGAGAAATTGCTTGCAGGTGGTTCCAATGTCAGGTGGGACAGTGCAACAGTGGCTGAGATACTCTATACTGAGCAGCAGCATAGTCAACATTTAAATGTCAAGCCATATAATAAGGTAGAGGTGATACTTAATAGTGAAAGAAGCTGTGAAAAAGCCATACCAAACAGTGGAAAAGGTGCTGGTGTCAAGCAGGCACAGAGTCGTATTCATTAGACACCAAACAGAAGAAAACAGACAAACAGGGAGGGGCTTCCTGAAACAGTCCACGAAGAAATGTTGGTTTTCACTTCCTGTTGCAAAACGTTTTGCTACGATGTGCACTAAGGAATAGGACCCCGAGGTCACCTCCAGTATTATGAGGTTAGACCAGAGGAAACCGTGGGAGGGAATAAATAAGTTTGGGAAGACACCGAAGCCTAGCCTGGTGCCAGATCTGTTTGTGCTGTATTTCCAACTCCTTCCCAGTCGTTGCCATGGCAAGACAGCCCAAACAGATCTGGGACCAGGCTAACCCAGCTCTGATGTGAGGTGTGCCTATGGAATGTCGCAGTAGTAGCAGCAATCTGCTCTCTCGCCCCAGAAACTCTTAATACATAGGATCCTATAATGGAGATTAATGTATACTGGCAAAGGAACAGGTTCTCACTGAACGATGGAGGGAGGGAGAGAGAAAGGAGGGAGGGAGAGCAAGCGAAAAGGAGGGAGGGGGTTATTTGAAGGAGAAAGGGGGACAAGGAGAAGCATTGATAAAATTAGGGAAAGGAGATGGGGAAATGGAGTGTTCACCCTCAGGTGAAGAAACAGATGTAAATAAACAACAATAACAACAATAAATAAAAACAGAGCGATTATGGAACTGCTGGTGTCCTTGTACGACTCCAGAACTACCCTGCAGTACTGAGTGGTGACAATCTCAACACACACAAAATACACACCACCAGTAATACATTTAATTCAATCAAATTGACTTAAAAACACAAAATGAAACAATCAGTTGTGCTTTTAAATGAGAAGTATGAAAAATGAAGATGAGTAATGAAATAAACCGATTTTCGATTTTCGCCTATAATGACATACCCAAATCTAACTGCCTGTAGCTCAGGCCCTGAAGCAAGGATATGCATATTCTTGGTACCATTTGAAAGGAAACACTTTGAAGTTTATGTAAATGTGAATGGAATGTAGTAGAATATAACACAATAGATCTGGTAAAAGATGATAATACAAAGTTTTTGTTTTGTTTTTTTGTATCATCTTTGAAATGCAATTGAAAGGCCCTTAAAGTATTATTCCAGCCTAGGTGCAATTTAGATTTTGCCCACTACATGGCATCCGTGTATGTCCAGAGTTTCACACTGATCCAATAAACCATTTAATTTCTGTTCAAAATTTTGTATCAAGACTGCCCAAATGTGCCTAATTTGTTAATTAATAACTTTTCATGTTCAAAATTGTGTACTCTCCTCAAACAATAGCATGCTATTATTTCACTGTAATAGCTACTGTAAATGGGACAGTGCAGTTAGATTAACAAGAATTTAAGTTTTCTGCCAATATCAGATATGTCTATGTCCTGGGAAATGTTCTTGTTACTTACAACCTCATGCAAATCGCATTAGCCTACGTTAGCTCAACTGACCCACGGAAGGGCCTTTTTTGCATGTTATTTTGGCATTAATACGTGTCACATATCAGTTTGCAAACAATGTAAAAATATATATATTGAGTTAAAAAAGCTGCATACAAACATGGTCTCTTTTTTTGTTTTCTTGAGTAAGGCAGCTCCAAAATGCAGGTGTTTCAGCCTAGCTCAGTGCTTTTTGTTGTGGTGGGGCAAGCCAGCAGAAAATACGGAGCGTTGCGCCGTGATTGGCTCAGTGTTCTGTCACTCATGGGGACACTACGTCACAGCCAAGTGTAAGGGTAGAGCTTGAAAATTCTAGCCCCTTGGGTGCTGCCATAGTTACATTAGAAGTGCCCATCCAAGAAGGCGCAAGGTCATTGGACACATATAAAATGACGTCAAATCACGTTATATGTACAGTAGCTTTAATTGGACTGATCATGTCAACATCATTTCAAAATCTTAGCTAGCAGTCATCATCATGAATCAAGTCGACAATCTACTGGCAAATCCATTTTAATCCTTGTTATATGAAGAGAAATTATAGATAAAATGTATCGGTGTTCATTGGACATAAACATTACACTACAAGTTGGAAATCGCACATTCAACAATGAGTGGTTTGGAAGGAATCGGCGACAGTGGCTAACTGCAAGCATTGCAAAGAAATCACTAGCCTGCTATTCATTGGAGTGTCTGTGTGGTCCCAAATCTAGGATTAAGGAGCTCTTTTTCAAGTTTAAAAGGATAAACATTCAACATTGACCATGCTGTCAATGAAGCATGATTTGTGCAGTGCTCAAAAGAACTGTTAACTCTGAACTACAAAAACTTGACTTCAGTGAGTTCAAGACAACTGGGAAGTCGGGAATAAACAAGCTCCGACTGGGAAAATAAGTTTTGAACGATCATCCAACTCGGAATTGTAAATCCAGACTCTTTCTAGAGCTACGACCTGAAGATCATTGATGTCATCATGATCCGACCTTGTTTTTTCCGTGTTCCCAGTTGTCTTGAAAGCACCATAAATCCAGAGAATGCCAGACTTTGATGACAAAATTTGCCTACGAAGGACCGCCACACAACCTTCCTTTTCAAGTGAGCACAGCACAACAAGGTAAGTCCAAAAATGTATTGTATGTTGCTGCATGATGTAATATGCCAGGGAGATATGTATACTATAGCTAAGAAAGTAATACTAAGTGTATGCTTTGCTGTAAGACGTTAGTAGCCGTTGTGCATCACCCTAATAATTTGGTCTATTTACCCCTCTTAATTTTGCCTACTGTTCTGACTTGGTGGTGCACATGTAGCCTATAAACTGTTTTAAAGAAATGTAATCATTGAATACTGTAAGAGCTTTTATTGTCTGCTTATATGCCCCCTGTATTTATCCTATGGTTCGGACTTGGTGTACAGGGAGAACACTAAGAATAGCCCATGTTCTGAATTCTGTCTCTGTACATTTTCAAAAGTGCTAAACAAATAGTTATATTGACTACGTCTGTCCTAGCTCGCTCATTAATGTCTTTATCGAAATTACTGATTACCTCTTATCCGCTTGTCGTCCCCTTATGCCATAGTTTGTACATCTCAATTGTCATTAGAAACCATCTCACCTGTTGAGGATGGGGGCGCTGTTGAGACTATTTATGCTAATTGGGTAATTTTTGAAACGGCTTCCCACAAAATCCTTGATCGTACAATATGCATATTATTATTATTATTGGATAGAAAACAGTCTATAGTTTCTATAGGAGTTGAAATTTTGTCTCTAAGTGGAACAGAGCCCATTCTACAGCAATTTCCCTGACATGGAGTCAGATTTCAGAAATGTTGGCCACTGTTCTGAAGTCAGTTAAAAGGGCACTGTTATTGCTATGACTATACGGACACTTCTTACGTCTTCCCCTGGATGCCTTTACGTGATGACGATTCCAATGGGGTCGATTGCGCGTTCACAGGCACTACAAATGAAAAAACCCTGTAGCTAGCAAGTCTTTTCTTGGTGCGTAACGCGCGTGGAAGACACCGACCCGCTCCTGTTCCAAGCGTTAGTTTAGCCTGTTATATTTCTCCGGTCATCTTTTCACTCGTTATAGGAGTTAAAAACATCATAAGGTAGTTAATTTAAAGCGTTTTATAGCAATTTATATCCGTTTAGTGCGATTTTGGGACATTTATTTTTGAAACGATGTGAATAGCTGGGCACGCTTTTCAGTTCATCCCGAACGCAGTTGGCATTTCCACATGGCAAGAGGACAGCTTTCCACCAAAAGACGATTACTCCCAAGAAAGGATCCTTTGCCCAAGATACTGATGGAAGAACAGCTCATAGTAGGACATTTTTATTATGATAAATCGTGTTTCTGTCGAAACATTTTAGTGGCTTAGGACGCCATGTTTTTTGACGTAGCTTCGCTTGGCGCAAACTGTATTGAAAAGTAAGGATAAATTAAAAAATGTAATAACGCAATTGTATTAAGAATTAAATTGTCTATCAATCCCTGTCCACCCTATATTTTTAAGTCACGTTTATGAGTATTTATGTATAAGAGTAGATCACTGTCTAAGTGGAGCAAGGACATTTTCTGACCAGCTGAGCTACATTTCACATTGTCTAACCATGATTTTGGTGGCTAAATATAAACGTTTTCGATCAAACTCTATATGGATTGTGTAATATGATGTTACAGGAGTGTCATCTGAAGAATTCTGAGAAGGTTAGTGAAAAAATTAATATATTTTTGGCGATGTTGACGTTATCGCTCACTTTGGCTAGAATCAATGCTGGGCTGCTATGTGCTATGTGCTACGCTAATATAACGATTTATTGTGTTTTCGCTGTAAGACACTTAGAAAATCTGAAATATTGTCTGTATTCACAGGATCTGTGTCTTTCGATTCGTGTATGCTGTGTATTTTTACGAAATGTTTGATGATTAGTAAGTAGGTAAACACGTTGCTCTAAGTAGTTTTTCTATTCCATTTGTGACGGTGGGTGCAATTGTAACCTATGCCATCTACCTGAAATATGCACTTTTTTCTAACAAAACCTATCCCATACCATAAATATGTTATCAGACTGTCATCTGATGAGTTTTTTTGTTGGTTAGGGGCTATAAATATCTTAGTTTAGCCGAATTGGTGATGGCTACTGGTGTTGGTGGACAAATAAAAGATGGTGGATTATGCTAATGTGTTTTTAGGTAATAGATGTACATCTTTACATATTGTGTCTTCCCTGTAAAACATTTTAAAAATCGGACATGTTGACTGGATTCACAAGATCTGTGTCTTTCATTAGCTGTATTGGACTTTAATGTGTGAAAGTTAAATATTTAAAAAAAAATTTTTTTTTGAATTTCGCGGCACTGGTTTTTCAGTGGGGGGGGGGGGGGGGGGGTGTGCCGCTAGCGGCACGCTGATCCTAGACAGGTTTAAGCAAGTCAGCCATATCAGCTATGTTTTTTTAAAGGCAGTAAATGAGCCTGAATGAACTATTTTGCTGCCAGACAAGGCTCTGCTGATAGCCAGGTGTAGCAGTGGTAAGTTGTTGGGACAGCTTTATGTAGTGTTTGTAGTGTTTGTAGTGTTTGTCACCATTATAATGCAATTAATTTAGTGTTGTGTAGTGTTGCCCCACCAAGACTTAAATGCTAAAATCACCACTGCTGGCGCTAAGGGGAGGGGTGGCAATATTTGAGGTGTCCTTAAAAAAGTCACAATTTCATGCAGCGCTAATGGGAAGTTTTAAGACTCACAAAAAGCAGGTCTTAAAGGTAACAGTTGATGATAATGGCATGATTTTGACAGCGGAAGCCAAGCCCAGCCCAGCCATGACGCACAGTGCCAATGGAAGGAGAGATGTGCCTTTTGTGCCGGTGAATCTCGTATTTAGAAACATTAAAAAAAACATTTATTTCCCCTCTATTTCGTTTAATTTGATTTTAAAAAACAAGAAATTATGAAAATAATGTCTTGAGACATTGGCCTTTATTTTCAGCTGGCGCTAAGTGGGTGCAAGTGTCAAACACACGTTAGTTTGCAATTTCATCATGTAAAAACACACGTACAGGCATTTTCCAGCCTTCCCCTTAATCAACGCTGGTTTAGCAGCGTTGCATAGGTGCATCTTTTTATCCTGGCCATTAGCCCAAAGTAGCTTATAAATTAAGGGTTTTTAAAGGGTCTACTGATCATTTTATTACGTTTTTTGCCCTCCTGCTTTGAAAAAATTCACAATTGACATACCTGCATTTCGCTTATGCAAGTATATCCATCCCCAGGGAAGGGGAAGGAGAGCGGTGGAGGGAAAGAGAGGGAAATAGAGAGAGCAAGGAGGAAGGGGGTTGGATTTGGAGGGGAAATGGGGACAAGGATGAAGGATGGATAGATTAGGGAAAGGAGATAGAGAAATTAAAGGAACGTTGACCCTAAGGTGAAGAAACACAGACGTAAATAAACAATGACAGCTGGTGTCCCCATATGACTCAAGCCCTACCCTGCAGCACTGAATGATGCCAATCAACACACACACCACCAGTAATACATTTAAGTCAATCAAATTGAAATGAAAAATACACAATGAAACAATCAGTTGTGTTTTAAATGATAAATGAAAACTAGTCTTTCTTGTTCACAGCCATTGTGTAGGTAGGTTTGAATCCTTTTCAGACAGGAAAATGACCTTTTTGCTGATATACTTGTAACAGGGATGGTGAGCGTCAGTTTCAGGAGCGTGCATACCTCGGGTAAGTTGGTGGGCAGGTCATTTTTCACGAGTGATTGCAGCAGCTCACCTGGTGGTTTGTGGAAGGAGGCATCAGCATAGATTAGATGCAGCTCCTTTTTCAACCTCTGGTTGTCAAAGAAAGGGCACTTCTGGAACAGCTGTGTGAGTACTCTCAGGAAACCCCTCTGCCTTAGAGTAATCAGGAAATGACCCAGGATCAAGTACAAGGAAGAAGTCGAGGCTCTTCATGTCAGAAAACCTCTGGGTCATGTGTAGGTTAGTTCCATTGAGAAGTTCGAAGTGCAGTCATCGGTATCTGTCCAGGGAGCTTGGGTCATTGTCAGAGTTGTCCCAGTGGTTTTATTTGTATTTATTTATTATTTTACCAGGTAAGTTGACTGAGAACACGTTCTCATTTACAGCAACGACCTGGGGAATAGTTACAGGGGGGAGGAGGGGGATGAATGAGCCAATTGTAACCTGGGGATTATTAGGTGACCGTGATGGTTTGAGGGCCAGATTGGGAATTTAGCCAGGACACCGGGGTTAACACCCCTACTCTTACGACAAGTGCCATGGGATCTTTAATGACCTCAGAGAGTCAGGACACCCGTTTATCGTCCCATCCGGAAGACGGCACCCTACACAGGGCAGTGTCCCCAATCACTGCCCTGGGGTATTGGGATATTTTTTAGACCAGAGGAAAGAGTGCCTCCTACTGGCCCCCCAACACCACTTAACTTGACTCCCTGCTCATTTTGATGCAAGCCACGACAGCATCTTTTGCGTCTTTCATCTTCCATTCCAACCATCTGGACAGTGTTGTCATATATCCCTTGAAACTTTGCATCACTTCTGATGGCTTTCAATGTATTCAGTGTATTTTCAACCCGTACACAAGAATGTCTTACGTCAAGATATTTGCTTTGCAGGCCCTGAAACAGTTAGTTCTGTGAGCAAAAATGGTCTTGAAAACACTAAGTAAAAAAATTAACATGAACTCCTTCAGTTTCTGTTTCAGAGCACTGCTCTGGGCAATTTAATCTTTATCTCAGCCGAGCTATAAAAAAAAAACTAACAGGAATCTCTTCCACATAACACCCTTATCTTTGACATAGCGTGCTCTGATTGTCAACTGACATTTGCAGGATATGTCTGTGGTGTCATCCATCTGGACTGCTATGAAAGGTGCTGAACTGATCTAACTATAAATTTCACTTTGTAACACGTCTGCAATGCTCTGAATGATGTTATTCTGTATGGTGTTTGATATACCTGTAAATACAGTGCTTGTCGCAAGGTGTTCAGCCATGGCAGTACCGAACTCTGCAAATGCATTGACAAGTTCCACAGAATGACCTTTAAATCTTGTTGATGACTCGTCACGCCTACTGAAGGCTTGCTCCTGCTCTCCCAGGTACATTACTGCGATGACCAGTTGCTTCAGAATGTCTCTGTTTTTATTCACCTGTTCGTTGTGCCTCTGGACACTGCGGCCTGGTTGAGAGCCTCGTTCATCCGGACTCGACCAAAGAGCTTTACTTTCAGGCTCGCCACAATGTGTTTTTGAGATTTTCCATGTCGGTCAAGTGACCTGTCCAGGTTTGTAAGATCAGAAAGACGAATGGTGGTCCAAGGGTTATTGAGCAAACATGTGCTTTTGTCAAATAGAGGGGATGTCCGGCAAAACAGCTTCTTTAGCCTAGCACACCCAGCTAGCCAGTCGGACCGATTGTAATTCTCAGTGCTGAAAGATCAGGTCCCACCCTGTGCTCTTCTCCCCTGCACATGCACAATATCCAATTTTGGGGTCTGTCTCCCATTTGTCACGAACCGGCTCAAAGCCCGTAACAAAAGGGAGACACGTGGAGATAAGAAGTAACAAAATATATATTTATTAAATAAAGAAACTATGTATAATATACAATGGTGTGTGTAATCAGTAATCAGTAGTGTAAATGAATGTTTTGCATGGATGAATGTGATAATGCAAGGTGTTGATAAATGCTAAAACAAACAACCAAAAAGCACAACCAAACGCAACAAAATCTATCCAAGTGTCTGTATGGAGAGAGTCTCCTTGATGAATGGGGAAGTGGTGATTTTATCCTGGGAGAGTGGGCCCAGGTGTTCCCCATGTAGCTGACGACCCTCCCAACTCCACCCACCGGCATCCTAATAGGGAAACAAGAGCAAGGAGAGAGAGAAAACGGTAGACAGAATGGGAGGGTCGTCACATTCCCCCCCATAAAACCGGGGACCAACAAGGACCCCGGAACAACATACCGCCCTCTGCGTCCCAAACTGACACAGCACTTGCGTCCCAAATTTATGAGGGGTACGTGTTCCCTCTTCCAAATTTGCCCCAGCCAATCTCCTCTCCAGACCTCAGCAACCTTTGTGCACGGGAAGCAACCTTTAAGAGGAAAGAAGGCTCCCCAGACCTCAGCAACCTTAATACATAGGAAGCAACATTTAAGAGAAAAGAAGACACCCCAGACCTCAGCAACATTAGTGCATAGGAAGCAACTTTTAAGAGGAAAGAAGGCTCCCCAGACCAGGACGGAATAGACAGGAAAGACAGAACCTGACCATACAAACATTCAGGAAGAGGGCGCACGAGACCACATCAGCTACAACCTCCAACGAAAAGAACAAAGTCCTTAATTTTTTTTAAACTCCCAAACGATTCATAGCCACTTCCCAACGTAACAGACTACTCATTTCACTCTACCTTTTTTTTTTTTTTTTGTACGAGGCCAAGGACCCACACAGTCAATGATCGAATACTCAAAAGGTTGGCTGAGTACAGGAGTAGGAAACCGTGGTACCGTCTTAATAGCTTGATTAGGTTTACCAGTTAATTGACAGGTGTGACAAGTTTTGATGAAATCAGAGACATCCCTCTTTAATCTAGGCCAAAAGAAATGTCGTAATATGCGATGGTATGTTTTCCTCACACCCATATGTCCAGCAACACCATTGTGAGAAGTTGTCAAAACCAACTCACGAAGCTTTACTGGTACCACAACCTGACTAATCGCCTCCCCCAGAAAACGACTACCATGAGACACCCACTTTCTCATCAGGACATCCTCTTTGAGAAAATAGCAATGGGTGACATCTCCCAACTGTTCCACAGGCACAATTTGGTCACGCAACTCTTCCAATGTGGGGTCAGTCCGCTGCGCACTGACTAGATCTGAGTGGGTAACAGACAACGGAATAACAGGGAAAGCCGTGGCATACTTCTTTGTGGTATTCTCATCAGTCGGCACAGTGACCAGTTCGCCACGACTCATAGAACTCATCACTGCACACGCACGGAACATCCCTGGGGAGCTCTGTACACTCTCATCTGGAATCTCAACAACTGACGGCTTTATGGGAACAACTCGAGATGGAAACACGACAGGCCATACACGATCACCAGCCAAGTTATTCCCAAGAACAACGTCAACACCCTCAATAGGCAACGAAGGACGCACCCCCACAACAACCTCACCTTTTACCAGCCCACAATCCAACATCATTTTATGTAATGGAACTGAAAGAGTGTTCAAACCTATCCCCCTAATTAGAACACTCTTCCCCGAATCAGTCTCAGCTGAAAAGGGTAACACAGACTCCAACACAAACGATTCGGAGGCACCTGTGTCTCTCAAGATCTTCACTGGCACCAATTCCTTACTCCCTAATATAGACACAAAACCTTCCGTAATGAAAGGTAAATAGCCTGAGTGAATATGGACTTTCACCTGCCCCTGAGACCATGTGTCATGAGTGAACTGATGTGAAACAGGCGCAGCTAACGCCGTAGGCTTAGATTTAACGTAATCACGCGTACTGAATTTGTCCTTTTCCCTGAGAACCGGACATTCGTTTTTCCAATGACCTGAATCATGACAGTAATGACACTCTTGCCCAAAGTCAGCTCTTCCACGGGATTCAGGCTCAACCCTAGTTGAATTGAACTCTGCCCGTGAACCAAAGTATCTCGGTGAGCGAAGCCCAAATCTATCCGAACGCCCCCACTCATTCCGAATACGGGGCTCTGCAAAGACTCTTTTGTGAGTTAACATATACTCATCCGCCAAAACCGCTGCTTCAACGACATTCTTTACTTTTCGTTCGTTAATATACGTGGCAATACGATCAGGGATTGTGTCCTTAAATTGCTCTAACATAATCAGATCACACAGCCCTTGGAAAGTCACAACTGCAGAGGCAGAACACCAGCGATTAAACTGTACAGATAATTGTCGCGCAAACTCCACATGAGTCTGTTGATCATCCCTTTTTAAAGTTCTAAATCGTTGGCGGTAAGCCTCAGGGACCAATTCATAAATCTGCAACACAGCCATTTTAACCTTATCATAACAGGTACTGTCGTGTACACTAAGAGCTGAATATGCTTCCTGCGCTTTACCAGTCAGCACACACTGCAACATTAAGGTGCGGTCAGAATCAGGCCAACTCCTAGCGTCAGCAACACGCTCAAACAACAAAAAGAATGTCTCAGGGTCCTTTTCATTAAACTGAGGCAATAACCGTAAGTTCCCAACAATATCAAATATGTCCGGGGCACGACCAAAAGAGGAACGACCCCTAGGTAAATCTGGATCACCTTCCCAGAACAAACTCTCCCCTGAGATCTTTCCTTCCCTAACCAACTCTATCCGTTCTTGTTGCAACTTGATTTTAGCATACTCCATATCTTGTTTAAATGCTAATTCCTTTTCATACTTTACACGATCATACTCTAGCTTCTCACGATCATGCTGCATATCTAATTCTTTTTCATACTTTACACGATCATGCTCTAGCTTCTCACGATCATGCTCCATATCTAATTCCTTTTCATACTTTACACGATCATGCTCTAGCTTCTCACGATCATGCTGCAGCTGTAACAGAAGCAGTTCTTTCTGCTGTTCAAAAAGAAGACTACTAGGCCTAACCGATGGAATGGCCATTGCAACGTTACGGGGAGATGACCCCTCAGCAGAGACTGGCCCAGTGATAACTTCAAGAATACCACTCTCCATCAGATTGGCCTTCAATATCAACCTAATAGAATTCTTTAGACGTTTATCACTAATTTCAACCTTGTAGTGTTCAGCGATTTTCAACAGCTGTTCTTTAGTACCTAATTCTAACAATTCCTCTGATGGAAAGCGAATGAACTCATCTACATAAGACGCCATAGTCAAAAAAAATATTATCACTCTTCCCCTCTGCTGAGCACACCAGACCACAACCAGAGAAATGACAATCACCCTGAGCACCACAGAAGAGAGATGAGATACGGAGCTTCCCCAAACCTACAATAACTCAACCCTAGTCTTCGTGCGGATTTGCGGTGGGTATTTACGCACTGTAGCCCGCTGGCAAGGTAATAAACCCCCCAGCACGCTGGCAGATTCCACCAAGCCACGGATGTGCCCCCGAGACAACTGCTCAGTCCACAGACACCACACAAAAATAACAAACATTAACCATGCCCAACATATTCCAAAAATGAAACACGTCACTAAGCCTATCAGGGGTAAAAGGCTATAGCTCCGGGTAGTAAATTCCACTACCCTACCAAATCTCCCACTGAGGTACACAGCCGATTACTCACCTCCTCAGACCGATGTCCCAACAGAAAGTAGAACAAGAGTTTCCAGGCTGGGCAGGGCCTGGAAACTAACCATTATACTCTCTCTCCAACGCAGCACACAAACCAAACAACAAAGGCAACCAATACTAGGCCTATCAAACTCAGACCAAATATGTAAACCAAACACGTACCTCCACGATCTCCCAAACCAGTACGTTCAATTATCCCGGATGAGCCCCCACTTGTCACGAACCGGCTCAAAGCCCGTAACAAAAGGGAGACACGTGGAGATAAGAAGTAACAAAATATATATTTATTAAATAAAGAAACTATGTATAATATACAATGGTGTGTGTAATCAGTAATCAGTAGTGTAAATGAATGTTTTGCATGGATGAATGTGATAATGCAAGGTGTTGATAAATGCTAAAACAAACAACCAAAAAGCACAACCAAACGCAACAAAATCTATCCAAGTGTCTGTATGGAGAGAGTCTCCTTGATGAATGGGGGAAGTGGTGATTTTATCCTGGGAGAGTGGGCCCAGGTGTTCCCCATGTAGCTGACGACCCTCCCAACTCCACCCACCGGCATCCTAATAGGGAAACAAGAGCAAGGAGAGAGAGAAAACGGTAGACAGAATGGGAGGGTCGTCACACATTGTCCTTGATTTTTAGCTGCTGCTCAAATGACAATTTTACAAAATCGTTTTGAACTAGAAACTCTAGATCCCCATCTCCATCCATAGCTAGCTACTTCAGGACACAGACCAGAAGATAACAGTGACGTTTTGCTTTGGTGTGATTTGATTGGACTGAAGCCGAATCCAAACTGGCCTCCCTTGACATTTTTTTACTTTTGAATCAAGACCATTCAGAGTTGAGCTCGCTCATCTCAGCTCAACGCTGATTGGCTATTTTTTTATTTTTTTTTATCAAGGGAAGCAAAACGTTAGCTGGCTTCCCTTGCTATTAAATTCAATGCTATGGGCGGCAACATGTTATACTCTTTTTGACCAGACAGCATCCGATACATGGGTTATACATAGGCTACTGAGAGAGAGGGGCGCTGTGTCCCTGGCTCTGATGATTTCTCCATTGAGATATAGATTCAGCCTGGTCACTTGCAAACTTAATAAAAATTTAAAAACACAGATATGAAAAATAAAGTGTATATATTTATTTTTTTATTTCACCTTTATTTAACCAGGTAGGCTAGTTGAGAACAAGTTCTCATTTACAACTGGGACCTGGCCAAGATAAAGCAAAGCAGTGCGACACAAACAACAACACAGAGTTACACATGGAATAAACAAGCGTACAGTGTGCAAATGGTGGAGGAGGTAAGGCAATAAATAGGCCATAGTACAGGTCATTTCAATTTAGCAAATTAACATGGGAGTGATAGATGTGCAGATGATGATGTGCAAGTAGAAATACTGGTGTGCAAAAGAGCAGAAAAGTAAATAAAAACAATATGGGGATGAGGTAGGTAGATTGGATGGGCTATTTACAGATGGGCTATGTACAGCTGCAGCGATCGGTTAGCTGCTCAGATAGCTGATGCTTAAAGTTAGTGAGGGAATATAATTTTTCAGCTTCAGCGATTTTTGCAATTCATTCAGGTCATTGGCAGCAGAGAACTGGAAGGAACGGTGGCCAAAGGAGGTATTGGCTTTGGGGATGACCAGTGAGCTATACCTGCTGGAGCGCGTGCTACGGGTGGGTGATGTTATCATGACCAGTGAGCTGAGATAAGGCAGAGCTTAACCTAGCAAAGACTTATACATTTTCTGGAGCCAGTGGGTCTGGCAACGAATATGTAGTGAGTGCCAGCCGATTAGAGTATACAGGTCACATTGGTGGGTGGTATATGGGGCTTTGGTGACAAAACGGATGGCACTGTGATAGACTGCATCCAATTTATTGAGTAGAGTGTTGGAGGCTATTTTGTAAATTACATCGCCAAAGTCTAGGATCGGTAGGATAGTCAGTTTTACAAGGGTATGTTTGGCAGCATGAGTGAAGGAGCCTTTGTTGCCGAAATCGGAAGCCGATTTCTAGATTTAATTTTGGATTGGAGATGTTTAATGTGGGTCTGGAAGGAGAGTTTACAGTCTAGCCAGACACCTAGGTATTTGCAGTTGTCCACATATTCTAAGTCAGAACCGTCCAGAGTAGTGATGCTAGTCGGGCAGGCGGGTGCGGGCAGCGAACGGTTGAAAAGCATGCATTTAGTTTTACTAGCGTTTAAGAGCAGTTGGAGGCCACGGAAGGAGTGTTCTGTGGCATTGAAGCTCGTTTGGGGCTTTGTTAAAACTTCTTGTGGGCAGGGGCCAGCATTTTCACTTTCGGAAAAATAGCATGCAAAAATTCAACTGCCTGCTACTCATCCCCAGAATATAAGATCATATATAAAATCATATCTGTGAGAATAACATAACCTATATAGCAGGCAAAACCCTGAGGACAAACCATTCAGAATTTGTATTTTTTTGATGTCACTGTCTTTTCAATGAGATCTTTTAGAGACACCAGATTTCTAATTGACTTGCTTGCAGTTCCTACCGCTTCCACTGGATGTCACCAGTCCTTGGAAATTGGTTGAGGTTATTCCTTTGTGTACTGAAGAAGTAGGGCTATCGTAAATGAGGGTCACATGAAGTACATTTTTTGAGAGAGCCACGTTACGAAAAAAGTTGCGTCAGTTTGTTTTCTTTTGTATTGGACACAGATCATCCCGTCTTCAAATTGATCGATTATTAACATTTAAAAATAACTAACGTTGTATTACAAAATTAGTTTGAAATGTTTTGGTAAAGTTTACATGTAACTTTTGATATATTTTGTAGAGAAGTGGCGATAGTTGGAAACTGTGTTTTTCTGGATGAAACGGTGCAAATAAATTGACATTTTGGATATATATCGACGGAATTAATCAAACCAAAGGACCATTTGTGATGTTTATGGGACATATTGGAGTGCCAACAAAAGAATTTCGTCAAAGGTAAGGCATGATTTATATTTTATTTCTGCGTTTTGTGTCGTGCTTGCAGTGTTGAAATATGCTACTCTGTTTGTTTACTGTTGTGCTGTCATCAGATAATGTTGGCTGGATTCACAACGAGTGTAGCTTTAATTTGGTATCTTACATGTGTGATTTAATGAAAGTTTGATTTTTGTATCATGTTATTTGAATATGGCGCGCTGTATTTTCCCTGGCTATTGGCCAGTGGGACGTTTGAGGGTGTACATGTTTACGGATTTTGGGTTATACCTGGTGGGTTCCTTGATAATTTGTGTGAGATTGAGGGCATCTACCTTAGATTCTAGGACTGCCTGGGGTGTTAAGCATATCCCAGTTTAGGTCACCTAACAGAATGAACTCTGAGGATAGATGAGGGGCAATCAATTCACATATGGTGTCCAAGGCACAGCAGGGAGGTGAGGGGGGTCTATAACAGGCGGCAACTTAATTCTGGAGAGATTCATTTTTAAAAGAAGTCTTTTAAAAATGTATTTTGAAGACCTGGAAAGTATGACAGAACTTTGCAAGCTATCTCTGCAGTAGATTGCAACCCCTCCCCCTTTGGCAGTTCTATCTTGATGGAAAATGTTGTAGTTGGGGATGGAAATCTCAGAATTTTTGGTGGCCTTCCTAAGCCACAATTCAGACACTGCAAGGACATCAGGGTTGGCGGAGTGTGCTAAAGCAGTGAGTAAAGCAAACTTAGGGAGGAGGCTTCTGATTTTAACATGCAAGAAACCAAGGCTTTTTCGGTTATAGAAGTCAACAAACGAGAGTGCCTGGGGACACGCAGGGCCTGGGTTAACCTCCACATCACTCGAGGAACAGAGGAGGAGTAGGATGAGGGTACAGCTAAAGGCTATCAAAACTGGTTGTCTAGTGCGTTGGGGACAGAGAATAAAAGGAGCAGATTCCTGGGCATGGTAGAATAGATTCATGGCATAATGTACAGACAGGGGTATGGTGGGGTGCAGGTACAGTGGAGGTAATCCAAGGCATTTTGTAACGATAAGAGAGGTTGCATCTCTGGACGTACTAGTTATGCTGGGTGAGGTCACACTGCAGATAGCCCGGTTAGCCAATGTGTGGGAGCACTGGTTGGTCGACCCAATTGAGGTAGTATGTACATAAATGTATAGTTAACGTGACTATGCATATATGATAAACAGAGAGTAGCAGCAGCGTAAAAAGAGGGGTTGGGGGGGGCACACAATGCAAATAGTCCGGGTAGCCATTTGATTACCTGTTCAGGAGTCTTATGCTTGGGGGTAAAAACTGTTGAGAAGCCTTTTTGTCCTAGATTTGGCACTCCTGTACCGCTTGCCATGCAGTAGTAGAGAGAACAGTCTATGACTGGGGACTGTGGCCGTGGCTGGGGTCTTTGACAATTTTTAGGGCCTTCCTCTGACACCGCCTGGTGTAGAGGTCCTGGATGGCAGGCAGCTTAGTGATGTACTGGGCTGTACACACTACCCACTGTAGTGCCTTGGGGTCAGAGGTAGAGCAGTTGCCATACCAGGCAGGGATGCAACCAGTCAGGATGCTCTCGATGGTGCAGCTGTAGAACCTTTTGAGGATCTCAGGACCCATGCCAAATCTTTTTCGTTTTCTGAGGGGGAATAGGCTTTGTTGTGTCCTCTTCATGACTGTCTTGGTGTGTTTGGACCATTCTAGTTTGTTGTTGATGTGGACACCAAGAAACGTGAAGCTCTCAACCTGCTCCACTACAGCCTCGTCGATGAGAATGGGGGTGTGCTCGGTCCTTCTTTTCCTGTAGTCCACAATCATATCCTTAGTCTTGGTTACGTTGAGGGATAGGTTGTTATTCTGGCACCACATGCCGAGGTCTCTGACCTCCTCCCTATAGGCTGTCTCGTTGTTTTCGGTGATCAGGCCTACCACTGTTTTGTTGTCTGCAAACTTGAGGAAGGGTATCAAAATATTTCTGCAGCATTGAAGGTCCCCAAGAACACAGTGGCTTCCATCATTCTTAAATGGAATAAGTTTGGAATCACCAAGACTCTTCCTAGAGCTGGCCGCCTGGCCAAACTGAGCAATCCGGGGAGAAAGGCCTTGGTCAGGGAGGTGATGAAAAACCCGATGGTCACACTGACAAAGCTCCAGAGTTCCTCTGTGGAGATGGGAGAACCTTCCAGAATGACAACCATCTGCGGCCTATATGGTAGAGTGGCTAGATGGAAGCCACTCCTCAGTAAAATGCACATGACAGCCCACTTGTAGTTTGCCAAAACTCTCAGACCATGAGAAACAAGATTATCTGGTCTGATGAAACCCAGATTGAACTCTTTGGCCTGAATGCCAAGCGTCACGTCTGAAAGAAACCTGGCACCATCCCTACGGTGAAGCATGGTGGTGGCAGCATCATGTTGTGGGGATGTTTTTCAGCGGCAGGGGCTGGGAGACTAGTCAGAATCGAGGGAGAGATGAACGGAGCAAAGTACAGAGAGATCCTTGATGAAAACCTGCTCCAGAGCGCCCAGGCCCTCAGACTGGGTCGAAAGTTCACCTTCCAACAGGACAACAACCGTAAGCACACAGGGAAGACCACGCAGGAGTGGCTTCGGGACAAATCTCTGAATGTCCTTGATTGGCCCAGCCAGAGCGCGGACTTGAACCCGATCGAACATCTCTGGAGAGACCTGAAAATAGCTGTGCAGCAATGCTCCCCATCCAACCTGACAGAACTTAAGAGGATCTACAGAGAAGAATCACCCCGATCTAGGATCTACAGAGAAGAATCACGTCACCCCGCTCCTCCGCTCTCTCCACTGGCTTCCAGTTGAAGCTCGCATCCGCTACAAGACCATGGTGCTTGCCTACGGAGCTGTGAGGGGAACGGCACCTCCGTACCTTCAGGCTCTGATCAGGCCCTACACCCAAACAAGGGCACTGCGTTCATCCACCTCTGGCCTGCTCGCCTCCCTACCTCTGAGGAAGTACAGTTCCTGCTCAGCCCAGTCAAAACTGTTCGCTGCTCTGGCACCCCAATGGTGGAACAAACTCCCTCACGACGCCAGGTCAGCGGAGTCAATCACCACCTTCCGGAGACACCTGAAACCCCACCTCTTTAAGGAATACCTAGGATAGGATAAAGTAATCCTTCTAACCCCCCCCCCCCCTTAAAAGAGTTAGATGCACTATTGTAAAGTGGTTGTTCCACTGGATATCATAAGGTGAATGCACCAATTTGTAAGTCGCTCTGGATAAGAGCGTCTGCTAAATGACTTAAATGTAAATGTAAATGTAAGAATGGGAGAAACTCCCCAAATACAGGTGTGCAAAGCTTGTAGCATCACACCCAAGAAGACTCGAGGCTGTAATCGCTGCCAAAAGTGCTTCAACAAAGCACTGAGTAAAGGGTCTGAATACTGAATATTACATTTTTTGGGGGGGAAAACAATTGCAACATTTTCAATATGGGATATTGTGTGTAGATTGATGAGGGAAAAAAATACTTAATCCATTTTAGAATAAGGCTGTAACGTAACAAAAATGTTGAATACCGAATACTTTCCGAATGTACTGTATGTACTTGAGCTTGCCTGCTTAATTGACCAATAGAACAGTCCCAAAATGGCAAACCCCATCCATCTTGCAATTCAGGCAGGCTAGAGCTTAAGCTATTTGAAATATTTCAATTCGTATTTGAACCCAGGTCTGGCAGGAATACACATCAATACAGTATGACTGTGCCATCTATGGGGAAATAAAATGCCGTATAATTTATGGGTTATTGTTACGCCTCAGATATTAGCCTCTTAGAGGGCAGTGATTACCCTACGACCTGTTATTGATCCCTCTGTTATGGTGTTTATTTACCAGTTATTACCATGGCCATTACAGCAGATGCTCACATCGATTCTACTGTTCGAGGAGCAGCAATTCTATAAGAGGGGACCCAATTGGCTTTGAACTTGAACTCTCCACACACATACATACATGCAGATACACATAGGAAAAAATGTATGCTGAACAGATTTTCCACCCCTCATCTTTTTATCTCTCTCTCTCTCTCTCTCTCTCTCTCTCTCTCTCTCTCTCTCTCTCTCTCTCTCTCTCTCTCTCTACTCCATCTCTCTCTCTCTCTCTTTCTACTCCATCTCTCTCTCTACTCAATCTCTCTCTCTCTCTCTCTCTTTCCCCCCTCCCCCTCTTCATCCCTCTCTTCCTCTTGATGAGTAGGTCCAGTCTGGGTAACGCTGAATAATTCGGAAGCAGACCGGTATTTATTATAGCACTTAGTTTAATAGGATCAGCTTTATAAAGGGAGTGAAGACTGTGTGCGTGTGTGTGCGTGCGTGCGTGTTTTTGCGTGTGGAGCTTCGGTCGCCAGACGGCCACAGTTGGGAGATGATGGGATATCACTTATCCCCACCTCCATCCCTCCTCCCATCCCTCGTTCACCCACCAAAAGCACTCTCCCAGTCTACTAGAATAATTGATTCTAAGAATGCCAACTCATTGAAAGCAATACAAATGCAAACCACGACCTGCCCACGTAAGCACACACACACGTGCGCACAAATGCATGGACACATACACACGCAGGAACATAGCGCTTACGCACCACACTGCTGAGGGAAATTAAAATGAGGTGCGTGTCGATGGAAAATGGAATTCCTAATGGGACGCCCAATCCGCCTGTACAGTTTGTGTGCGTGCCACCACCACAGACTATGTATTGACATTGAGGGACAGAGGGAGGGCGAGGGGGAGGGAGGGGGTGGCAGTATTGGCTCCTGTACTGATGAGGCTAAAATGACAGAAACATAATTTTACTAGCCACTCCTCCAACCCTCCCCACTCTCACACCTCCAATCCACAGACCCTCCCACACCCCTTCTCCGACTGATTAGTCCCTGTTCTGGGCCTCAGCTACCTGCCCTCATAAATCACAATGTAGGAACATTTATTCTGCTTGTCTGACTATTGTTTGCTTCTTTTTTTTCTTTCATTTTCCACCAAGATATCTGAACACTGGAGAGGAGAGATTTCCACTGGCCCCACATTCTACTGGGAGGGTGGTAAAACCGTGAGTAATGTACAGGGAATAAATGCAGGCATTAACACGCACCCATACACACACACATACACGCAAAAAAACACACACACGTCCCCTCGACTCACACGACACACACCTCCACAACTATAATCTATTATCCTGGGTGTTTTTCGACCCATAACAATAAGCGACTGAAAAGCTCATGTAAAGAAATCTTGGGGAAAAAGTGTAATCCAATTGTGCACACCTGTTTTGCTTCTGGGATTGCAGCAAAGGTAGAACAGTCCCGAGATAAATAAAAGTGGGAGACAGTGGATTGGAGCGGAGGAGAGGAACGGGACATTTAGAGGCCATGTGGGACATGTGCGGGACATGTGGGCACACTATGTTTCTGATATTGCTGTTGTGTCAAGGAACTGGTGTGGATATACTAGTACAACAGCAACCCAGAAATAGGTGTGTTTGTGTGTGTTGTTCGTCATGCCTCTTGCATGTGTTTGCCGGGAAGAGAAAAACAAGCTTATCGTGGGAATACATTCAATAAATACAGAGATAAGACTGGACATGCAAGGACTCAAGGGTGGCTTAAGTGCAGAATAATGTTCTCACAAGGGTTCTGTATGTTCGGAGTACACACACACACGCACAGAAGTACGCGTGCGTACTCCAAACACATAGAATCCTTGTGAGAACATGGTTCTGCACTTAAGCCACCCTTGAGTCCTTGCGCGCGCATACACACACACACACACACACACACACACACACACACACACACACACACGTTAGTATGAACTCTCCACAGGAGTATAACCCTGCACCACACTAACACAGTCAAACACACACATACCCGTGACCAGGAACCATGCATATTGTTCACATACCGCAAGGAATCATATTCATGGCTACATGCTGTGTAGGTGAAAGTGTCTGACACCAGATGTACATCCGTATGTCCGTCTCTATTGGAGAAGGAGATGTGTGGCTCAGAGCACCACGGATAGATGGAGGGATGGCTAGCGAGGGCTGGAGTGAAGACTGGAGAAGGACACAGGGAGGGAGAGAGGGAGGGAGGGAGGGAGAGAGAGAGAGAGAGAGTTGTGCCGCCGGGCAGAGCCCCTGGCTAGTGTGTCTTGGGAGGGATGGAGCGAGGGAGGGATGGCAGAATGGAGGGAGGGGTGCCGGCTGGTGTTTCTTGTCTTTCACACGGTAGGATGAGTCATCTCAACCCTCTCTCTCTCCCTGTGTCCTTCTCCAGTCTTCACTCCAGCCCTCGCTATCCATCCCTCCGTCTATCCGTGGTGCTCTGTTCCACACATCTCCTCCTCCAATAGAGACTGATGAACACTGACATGCAGTGTGGATGTACTGACACAACGAGGTGGAGACACCTGCAGGAAGGGGGGGGGGGGCAGGGAGAATCAAGAGGTAGAATGAAAGAAAGTAGGCCTATTCCACTGTACTGTAACAGACTATAGCTCTCAAACATAATACGAGGTCACCTATTACAACACAGACTGTGTTACAGAGACATGCTGTAATGTGGGCATGTATTTGTGTGACTGAGTGAGAGAGAGAACACATGACAAAGTCTATGAAACCAGTCCTGTATTACAGCATGTCTCTGCTGTAATGGTAGACCTCTGTTATGTCTCCTCCATCCTTCCATCTCTATACTCCATGTGACAGTGGAGGCGTAGCTGGAAGACTGTCCGAGCCAGCAGGGGGGCAGGAGGTGAATGGTGCCTGTCACTCTCCATTCCCTCAGACATACATCTCCCCCTCTCTCCCCTGTCCCCCCTCCGCGCACACACACACACACACACACACACACACACACACACACACACACACACACACACACACACACACACACACACACACACACACACACACACACACACACACACACACACACACACACACACACACACACACACACACACACACACACACACACACACACACACACACAGAGTCCTCAGATACACTGTTCCACTATACCCCCGGGAGCTGGCCTTTTGCTTTCAGATCACAGGCTGATGGGGACTACTGTAGCGTATTGAGAAGCTAGTCATTAAATATGACTTGATACACTAGTGCACTCGTTTCACTATATTGCTGTAGATCCAGCTACTGTAAATGAGAATGTGTTGTCAGTCAACTTACCTGGTAAAATAATCAAGGTTAAAAGAATAAGGGTAGGAGGGAATCACTCATGTTCAGACAGTTTGAATAGGGACAGATTGTTTGGCACAAATCTCCTATAGTCTGGCCAAATAAAAGGTAAAATCTCCTATAGTCTGGCCAAATAAAAGGTCAAATCTCCTATAGACTGGCCAAATAAAAGGTCAAATCTCCAATAACCTCCATTCACTAGAGCGTTGGAGTTCCATGTGCGAAGACGGGATTTGGCCTTGGTGTGTAACACACTTGTATGACAGAGGTCAATTAACTAGTCAATCAGTCCATCAATTTATCCCAAAGTCATTTGTCACAGTCTATAGTCCTTCAGCACCTGTGTCACAAGGGACTTCTGCATAAAACACATTTTGTGAAAAAGCAACAGCATTATTATTGATTAGTGACACAAATTGTTATAGGGTAAATCCATATGAGTTCAATCACTTTTTGACAGCATCCGTTTTTATTGAAACAACACTTTCCATGCATGTTTGCCCATGGAAGAAGTGGTCAGAAAGTGACTTTTTTGGACCTGAAGGCCAAAACATTCCAGAGATAAAAGTGCTCAAAGTTGACCAATTTTGCATACCCCACCATACAATGAGACATCCGTATCTTCATCACTGGTGAAGATTAACGGTTTAGTTTGATATGATTTAAAAGCTTACAAACAGGGCTGTTAAACTATGTCATAATTTCTTGAACAAAACAAAAACTCCAATTTTTTCATATTTCCATATGTTAGACCCAACTTTACACCATCTGAGGTTTTTGTGTTGTGACCGCCATCAGTTGAGACGCAACATTCCCTGGAATACAGGGTGGGTATCATTTCAATCATAGAAATATAATTCATAGATTGGACCTATCCCTTCAGACCACTGTAATTTGGCTGATACACCATTGAAATGTAAATTGAATTGAAATATCAATTTATAATTACTACCACAAAGATGGCCGCTGGTCCACCCACCGTCTTAAATGGTCATGTCCATTCTATTATCTATATTTCTATGATTTCAATAGGTTTCCTATGGAGGATTAACAGTATAATTTAAAACCACCGTCAGGTGTTCGTTGTGAAGAGGTGAGAACGGAGTCAGGCGCAGGACACAGAACTGAGTAAAATAACGAACTTTACTCTGGAAAAATAATCAGGAAAAATAAATCCACGCAGGGATCACAAATCCTAATACGAACAACGACTAACACAAACCAAAAACAATCACGCACAAAACATAATGGGAACCAGAGGGTTAAATAGGGAAATATTAATAACTTAATGGGAACCAGGTGTGTACACTCGAGACATAACAAATGGAAAACAGAAACATGGATCGGTGGAAGCTAGAAAGCCGGTGACGACGAGCGCCCAACGCCGCCCGAACAAGGAGAGGCACCAAACTTCGGCGGAAGTCGTGACAACTACAGATGTTCCCATTCAAGTCAACATTCTCTGATCTGTAGACCTCCAACCATCTTTATGGTACCATTTGAAAGTCGAAATTTCTATTTTATTTCCATAGTACATTTATCAGCCAAAAGATGACACCCACCCTGCATTCAAGAGCATGATGTGTCTCAACCTATGGCAGGCACAAGACAAAAACCTCATATACAAAATAGTGTCTAACCTGCAACTGTGAAAAAAATCGGAGTGTTTTCTGACAATTGACTTTAGAGCTAAAAAATGACTTAATTTGTATGAAAACAGTTTGACAACCCTGTTTGTACTAAGTTTAAAGATGACATACATCTCAACAGTTTATATTTTACAGTGGTGAAGACATGGATGCCTCGGGGTATGGTGGGGTATGCAAAATGGGTCAACGTTTAAACTCTTGAATGTTTTGGCATTCAGTTCCCAAAGATATCTGAGCACTTCTACAATGGGCAGATATATATGGACGGTTTCCTTCAAATCAAAAAGGTGTCTGTAAAAAGTTATTGAATTCAAATGGATTTAGCCTATAGCCGAACATCAATAACAGCATCTGTTCAGAGAGACAAAGATGAAAGATGAAACAGTGGAACAGAACGGGGACAAGTGTGTACTCTAGTATTGAGTAGCTTTGGTGTAATGACAACTGTTGTAGTAGTTTGGCCCCCTAGGGGCCAATGCATTATGTGACCCCTGGTCTCTCTAATCACTGTTGGCCTGGTAATCTAATCTTGGTGAATCATCCACGCCAACCCTCAGGAATTGGCACCACTATGCTACTCCTAGTGGCTCTGTAGCTGATTGTGGGCGGTGTTCTGTGTCCACACGCAAATACACAGACATAATTGAGTCATTTATCAGTTTGTTTTTTCTGTTCAGATCCTCAGGTGGGCTGGTAGTACTGATGGAGATTTAGGAGCTCTGTGTGTGTGTGCGTGTGTGTGTGTGTGTGCGTGTGTGTGTGTGTGTGTGTGTGTGTGTGTGTGTGTGTGTGTGTGACCTGCTCACTGGTGTAATGGATGCTCACACTGCGGTGGCAGATGTCACACTCACAACTTATGAAGTTATCTTCTATCATACAGCCAGGGTGACCTTGGGGACGGCTGTCGGATGTGTGGGTATATACGTATGTGTATGTGTGTCTGTGTGTTGACGGGTATTGGAAGCGTTATTTATGTGTATGTGTCCATCATAGAGCCACACACTCAAGGGAAGTGTCAGGACTAGATTAGTATGATTGGGTAAGAATTACATCACAGAGAGAAGGGGGGTTTTGGTAATCTGGAGATCTAACTCATGAGTACTCTTCACAAGAGAAAGAGGGGGGACTCCATGGATGAGTGTGTGTGTGTATTTGAAAGTGCGTGTGCATACATATGTGTTAATTGTACTTTTAGCCCTTATTCTCCGTAATTTTGTGACATACAATTGCTAGTTACAGTCTTGTCACATCGCTGCAACTCCCCGATGGACTCGGGGGAGGCAAAAGTCGAGAGTCATGCATCCTCCGAAACACGACCCTGCCAAGCCGCACTGCTTCTTGACACACTGCTCGCTTAACCTGGAAGCCAGCCGCACCAATGTGTTGGAGGAAACACTATCCAGCTGGTGACCGAAGTCAGCTTGCAGGCGCCTGGCCCACCCCAAGGAGTCACTAGAGCGTGATGGGACAACGAAATCCCGGCCAGTCAAACCCTCCCCTAACCTGGACGATGCTGGGCCCGTGTGAACATACTTTTTCTTGCCACTGTATGTGAACCCTTTGGAAATACCTGGATTTCTGCATAAATTGGTCATAAAATTTGATCTGATCTTCATCTAGAGCACAACAATAGACAAACACAGTCTGCTTAAACTAATAACACACAAACAATTATACGTTTTCATGTCTTTATTGAACACACCGTGTAAACATTCACAGTGCAGGGTGGGAAAAGAATGTGAACCCTTGGATTTAATAACTGGTTGACCCTCCTTTGGCAGCAATAACCTCAATCAAACGTTTTCTGTAGTTGCTGATCAGACCTGCACACCGGTCAGGAGGAATTTTGGACCAGTCCTCTTTACAAAACTGTTTCAGTTCAGCAATATTCTTGTGATGTCTGGTGTGATCTGCTCTCTTGAGGTCATGCCACAGCATCTCAATCGAGGTCAGGTTGAGGTCAGGACTCTGACTGAGCCACTCCAGAAGGCGTATTTTCTTCTGTTGAAGCCCTTCTGTTGTTGATTTACTTCTGTGTTTTGGGTAGTTGTCCTGTTGCATCACCCAACTTATCTTGAACTTCAATTAGCGGACAGATAGCCTAACATAAAATTGGGAATTCATTTTTTCGTTGATGATAGCAAGTTGTCCAGGCCCTGAGGCAGCAAAGCAGCCCCAAACCATGATGCTCCATCCACCATACTTTACAGTTGGGATGAGGTTTTGATGTTGGTGCGCTGTGCATTTGTTCTCCACACATAATGTTGTGTGTTCCTTCCAAACAACACAACTTTAGTTTCATCTGTCCACAGAATATTTTGCCAGTAGCGCTGTGGAACATCCGGGTGCACTTTTGCAAACTTCAGACGTGCAGCAATGTTTTTTTTCTCGTCAAGAGATGTTAGCATGTTCCAGAGATTTCTGTAAGTCTTTAGCTGCCACTCTAGGATTCTTCTTAACCTCATTGAGCATTCTCCGTTGTGCTCTTGCAGGCATCTTTGCAGGACAGCTACTCCTAGGGAGATTAGCAACAGTGCTGAAATTTCTCCATTTATAGACAATTTGTCTTACCGTGGACTGATGAACATCAAGGCTTTTAGAGATACTTTTGTAACCCTTTCCAGCTTTATGCAAGTCAACAATTCTTAATCTTAGGTCTTCTGAGATCTCTTTTGTTTGAGGCATGGTTCACATCAGGGAATGCTTCTTGTGAATAGCAAACTCAAATTTTGTGAGTTTTTTATAGGGCAGGGCAGCTCTAACTAACATCGTGTCTCATTGATTGGATTCCAGGTTAGCTGACTCCTGACTCCAAATAGCTTTTGGAGAAGTCATTAGTCTAGGGGTTCACATACTTTTTACAACCTACACTGTGAATGTTTAAATTATGTATTCAATATAGACAAGAAAAATACAACAAATTGTGTGTTATTAGTTTAAGGACACTATGTTTGGCTATTGTTTTGATTTAGATGAAGATCAGATCAAATTTGATGACCAATTTATGCAGAAATCCAGGTCATTCCAAAGAGTTCACATACTTTGTCTGTCTGAGATATGGCTTTTTCTTTGCAACTCTGCCTAGAAGGCCAGCATCCTGAAGTCGCCTCTTCACTGTTGACGTTGAGACTGGGTACTATTTAATGAAGCTGCCAAAGTGCAGTGTGATCATTTGGTATCCAGAGACTGATGTTCTCCATCTTTCAAAGACGTTCTCTTTTTTTACCCAAAAGGGGAAAAAGAGGTGATGATTCAGTTTAGGAATGTTTATTACGCAACAATCGCTGGGGAATTGTAGTCTAGCAAGAGCCATCGTGGAGATGAGGAAAACATGATCTAAGCGATTTTTCAGGGTTAGTGCTTTCTCCCTCTCTCTCTCTCTCTCTCTCTCTCTACAAACACACACATCCCCTAATGACCAGATGCTGTTAATTTCACGTCTGTTGACTTATTTACATTCCTGCAATCATGGGAATATATGAATATTTATAAAGCTGGTCTATCACTGAAGTGTGTGTGTGTGTGTGTGTGTGTGTGTGTGTGTGTGTGTGTGTGTGTGTGTGTGTGTGTGTGTGTGTGTGTGTGTGTGTGTGTGTGTGTGTGTGTGTGTGGGAGATCCAGGAGCTAGTTGAAAGGTGAGAACAACAGTGTTTTCTCAGTCGGGTTTCCTCTCCTTCCACAGCCCCTCTGAAGACATCTAGTATGGTGAAACACTAGCAAAAGTCCAATTAACATTTAATCTCGGCTAAAGCTCAAGACACTCAAGTTGTATCTCTGCCTTCTCTTTCTTACTCTAATATCTCTGTTATAAACTGATAGATATTGCTGCTTCTATCTGAATTGTTCTCTGTTCATAACAAGAGGAGACATATTCTCAGCATCTAAGAGTTGCTCAGTATTGTGTGATGGCGTTACGTGATGCGTCATCCATCAATGCCAGCTCAGTCACCTTTCATTTGGATCAGAAGGACTTTCACAGGTAGGGGAAGTTAAAGGAGAAAGGACTTGTGTCTTACTGCTTTTCCAGTCCGTCCACTGATAATCAGTAATATGACTAGAGAAGTTAAAAGGTTGACCTTCTTCTGAGGTGACATAGACCCTATTTTGGCCCGTCTGTAATTACACTAGTCTTTTTTTGGATGCAAGGGCCCAAAGGGGAAGTGTGTGTATGCCTTTTTAGGAGAGTGTGTACAGTTAGGAGTGTGTCAGGTCAATGACTTCACCAATCCTGGGGAGAGGGACAGAGTTCTGGTGGTACCAATGAGAGGTAACGGCCACATGGAAAACACCTCGCAAGGTCCTCTTTCTCTCTCTCTCTCGCTCTCCTCTCGACAGGACCACACGATCTATTCCCACCAGGTGAAAGAGCACACACACACACAGGCACACACAAACAGGAGCAATGGTGATGACAACCCAGAGCTGAATGATTTAAGACTTGGGCCAGACTCTCCTCTCTATCTGTTCTCTAAAAAGCCCATGCCTGCCCCGTTTAACCATGCCTGACTCCAGAGGACACACACACGCAGACACACACACACACACACACACACACACACACACACACACACACACACACACACACACACACACACACACACACACACACACACACACACACACACACCCCCGTTCAACACATCCGTCGCCGTTACGACAGCGTTAATGTGACAGCGTTCAGTTAGTGTTGACTAAGAACCTCCCGTGACCCTCTCGCTAATCATCCATATTTAACAGCCTGCTGGATTGACAAGGTCAGATTCATCCGCCATCTTAATCCCTTTATTCACTCCCTTGTTCCCTGCTCTTTTTTCATTTCATGCCTTTCATTTATTTACTTCCTCATTCCCCTCTCTTCTTTCACACCGAGAGCCATTCTTTTGGCAAGGGACTCTTCTGGGACAATGACTCTGTTGTGTCATCATGGGAACACTTCACCAATCACGTGTTAGTTATGAAGCTAATTAACCAATCAGCTGTCTGTCATCCGTGTGCTTTCCGTAGAAGTAGAAGCTAAGAGAAAAAAAGAGACAAGGAAGGAGAGGAGAAACGGAGGAAGAAAGGTTTCACATCAGGAGATGTCATAATTGACAGGAAAGAAAGAAGGGCAGTAGATAATTGGCTAGAGGAATGCACCAATGATTTGTAATGATGTATTTCTAAGCAGCTTTGGTGAAGTGGCTCCTCATGTTCAGGTAGTGTGGGGGTCAGTGGATGCAGGGAAAGCCTGAGGCGAGGAAAGAAGAAGAGGGAAAATGAAACGGAAGAAAAGGAAGGGTAAATTAAATAGGCGATGGGCATGGGAGACTGGGAGAGAAAGAGCCTCTTCTCTCTCCTCTCCTCCCTCAGGATTGACACCATCCATCCATTTCTTACTGATGCCTCTACTAGAGAGAACCCCCAAAGCATCAAAGCTTTCCCTCCAGCTACCTCTATTTCTCCCTCTTTCCTCCCTCTCTCCTTCTCTCTATTTTCCCCTCTGGATCGAGCCTCCAACTCTCTCTATTTCTCCCTCTCTCCTTCTCTCTATTTTCCAATCTGGATCGAGCCTCCAACTCTCTCTATTTCTCCTCCCTCCCTCTCCCGCTCTCTTTTTCCCACGTCTGGATCATACAGGGCTAATCACAATCTGTTTCAGTGTGATATCACAACGGCTCTATTGTCAGTGTAATTCCATCCAGTCTATTGGGCAGCCGATCACAGTGCAGTCCCAGCCCGTGCCAACCCAACACATACACACACACAAAGATTTGAGCACAACCCAGTGCCGCTGCAGCCCCGATGCCACCTAATTGCTTTAGGATGACCCCATCCATCCACCCACAGCTCTGTCCAGTACCCATACACCCTCAATCTCTTCTATTATTTCATGCTTTTTAGATTTCTTGTAAGTGCTGGTTAAATGTCAACTCAGTCAAACTACTGTATCGTTAGTTAATCACCATGAAGGGACAACAAAGCATTTGTTCTTGGTCTTTACGCCTCTTCAAAGATGAGTATTCTTTGAAGAACAATTATGACTATGTCTATATAACCTTTACACCAGGGTTTCCCAACTGGCGGCCCACGTGTGATTTTATTTGGCCCCCCAAGTTTTCTGAGCAAAAACAATTATATTTGCATATATTTTTTTTAAAGTGTTGGACAGAAAATACGGTAAAAACTCCAGCAAATCAGCTCCGAGTGATTTTTGTTTGGAAAGTATTCCCACGCATAATAGGGAGGTATAGTTGAATTCGGGAATAGATTAGATAGATTTAAACTCAGTTTTTCACAATTCGTGACTTTTAATCCTCGTGAAAATTCCCTGTTTTAGGTCAGTTTCCACTTTATTTTAAGAATGTGAAATGTCAGAATAATAGTAGAGAAAATGATTTATTTCAGCTTCTATTTCTTACATCATGTTCCCAGTGGGTCAGAAGTTTACATATACTCAATTAGTATTTGGTAGCATTGCCTTCAAATTGTTTAACTTGGGTGAAATGTTTCAGGGAGTCTTCCACAAGCTTCCCACAATAAGTTGGGTGAATTTTGGCCCATTCCTAAAGACAGAGCTGGTGTAACTGAGTCAGGTTTGTAGGCTTGCTTGCTCGCACACGCTTTTTCAGTTCTGCACACAAATGTTCTATAGAATTGATGTCAGGGCTTTGTGATGGCCACTCCAATACCTTGACTTTGTTGTCCTTAAGCTATTTTGCCACAACTTTGGAAGTATGCTTGGGGTCATTGTCCATTTGGAAGACCCATTTGCGATCAAGCTTTAACTTCCTGACTGATGTCTTGAGATGTTGCTTCAATATATCCACATAATTGTCATCCCTCATGACGCCATCTATTTTGTCAAGTGCACCAGTCCCTCCTGCAGCAAAGCACCCCCACAACATGATGCTGCCACCCCCATGCTTCACGGTTGGGATGGTAATCTTCGGCTTGCAAGCCTTTTCCTCCAAACATAACAATGGTTATTATGGCCAAACAGTTATATTTTTCTATATCATACCAGAGGACATTTCTCTAAAAATAACTATCTTTGTGCCCATGTTTATTTTTTTAAATTTTATTTCACCTTTATTTAACCAGGTAGGCTAGTTGAGAACAAGTTCTCATTTGCAACTGCGACCTGGCCAAGATAAAGCATAGCAGTGTGAACAGAGAACAACACAGAGTTACACATGGAGTAAACAATAAACAAGTCAATAACATGGTAGAAAAAAAAGAGAATCTATATACAATGTGTGCAAAAGGCATGAGGTAGGCAATAAATCGAATAATTACAATTTAGCAGATTAACACTGGAGTGATAAATCATCACATTATCATGTGCAAGAAGAGATACTGGTGTGCAAAAGAGCAGAAAAGTAAATAAATAAAAGCAGTATGGGGGGTGAGGTAGGTAAATTGGGTGGGTAGTTTACAGATGGACTATGTACAGCTGCAGCGATCGGTTAGCTGCTCGGATAGCAGATTTTTGAAGTTGTTGAGGGAGATAAAAGTCTCCAACTTCAGAGATTTTTGCAATTCGTTGCAGTTGCAAACCGTAGTCTGGATTTTTTATGGCAGTTTTGATGTAGGGGCATCTTCCTTGCTGAGCGGCTTTTCAGGTTATGTCGATATAGGACTCGTTTTACTGTGGATATAGATACTTTTGTACCTGTTTCCTCCAGCATCTTCACAAGGTCCTTTGCTGTTGTTCTCGGATTGATTTGCACTTTTCGCACCATAGTACGTTCATCTCTAGGAGACAGAACGCGTCTCCTTCTTGAGCGATATGACGGCTGCGTGGTCCCATGGTGTTTATACTTGTGTACTATTGTTTGTACAGATGAACGTGGTACCTTCAGGCATTTGGAAATTGCTCCCAAGGATGAACCAGACGTGTGGATGTCTACAATTTTTTTTCTGAAGTCTTGGCTGATTTCTTTTGATTTTCCCATGATGTTTAGCAAAGAGGCACTGAGTTTGAAGGTAGGCCTTGAAGTACATCCACAGGCACACCTCCAATTGAGTCAAATGATGCCAATTAGCCTATCAGAAGCTTTTAAAGCCATGACATTTTCCAAGCTGTTTAAAGGCACAGTCAACTTAGTGTATGTAAACTTCTGACCCACTGGAATTGTGATACAGTGAATTATAAGTGAAATAATCTGTCTGTAAACAATTGTTGGAAGAATTACTTGTGTCATGCACAAAGTAGATGTCCTATCCGACTTGCCAAAACTATAGTTTGTTAACAAGAAATGTGTGGAGTGGTTGAAAAACGAGTTTTAATGACTATGTAAACTTCCGACTTCACCTGCATATGTGTCCGTATACAAATGTAAGCAAGGTTTGAAATGATCATGTATTAGTCAATTTGCAGTCTACAAATGATTTGTAATTATGTTCCGGCCCCCTGACCATCCGCTCAAGAAAAAAAATGGTCCCACGGCTGCATCTAGTTATTTCCCCTGTTTTACTCTTTTACCTGAGAGTGTACCTGCAACACCACAATCTGAGTACTCGATCAGTGACCTAACTCACCCTTTGCCTGCAGTTTGCCTGCATGTAATTTAAAAATCAGTGTTTAATATCTATCCCAAGCTGTCTGCATGATTATACAAACATTCCTACTGTGATATCATCTGTGTACTTAGCATCACCCATTTAATCCTCCCAAAAAAGCCCTGTCGCACTAAACCCCATAGACATGTCATAATACCTTTACATAACGCCTGTTCAGAATGCTTTAATTAAAAATAAAGAAATAAAGCTCATTTCAAAAATGCTTTCCTACTTAGCAGATCAGCACTCGCATCGGCGGCTTTAAGAAAAAAAAAAATGACAAGATAGCACGGGATGACAGGCTTAGAAAGAGAGGGAGGGCGAGAGAGCGAGAGAGGAGAAGGGGGAGGAGAGGAGAGAGAAAGACAGAGAGATAAAGAGGAGAGGGAGTCTACACTATTCATAATGCTTTATCTCAGGGTAGTCGCGTTTCCTGTCACTCTAGCAGCAGAAGACAGACACTCCCATCCAAACTTCATCAAACTATACCTCCCATCTAACCACTCTGATGGAGAAACAACTCACAAACCAACACGCCAAACAAAGCGGTACATACACTCTTGAGAACTTTACGCCACGCACACACACACACACACACACAAACACACACACACACACACACACACACACACACACACACACACACACACACACACACACACACACACACACACACACACACACACACACACACTGATAGTTCCTCTGAGATGAGAGTGTGTGTGTGTTATGTTACTGAGAGTGGAAAGAGGAAATTAAAAGACAATGCCACAGTTTGTACTGCATCTCTCTCTCTCTTGTTTCTCTCTCTTTGTTTCTCTATTTCTCTCTCTCTCCTCCTCTCTCATTGTTTCTCTTTCTCTCCTTCTCTCCCTCTCTGACTCTCTCTGGCTCTCTCTCTGGCTCTCTCTCTAGCTCTTTAAGTATTTAAAGCTACCAGCCGGGCTTTTTCTCTCTACTGCCCTCAGTCTGTTTTGAGTGGGGCTAAGGCTGTCCCTTGTCGACCTGTCCGCTTCCTCGCTTCCTCTCACTTTCTCTCCTCTCATCAGCACATTTATAATTTCTACTTCATATTCACATTTAATTGTCTCCTTTCCGCTCTCTTGTTCTTTTTCTCTCTTCTCTTCGTCGACTTGTCATTTTAACCCTGTCAGCGATTGGGGCAGAGATGTAGCGGAGTCAGGCGCAGGACACAGGTTTGAGCAAAACAACAGAGTTTACTCACAAAAAGAGGCAAGCAATATTCCAATAAGGAAAATACATACAAAATAACACCTACACGAACCACTAAGACACCAACAATCACTGACAGAACAGAAAGGTATGCCAGAGGGTTAAATAAGGAACATGATATGGGAATTGAAACCAGGTGTGTGTAATACAGACAAAACAAAACGAAAATGAAACATGGATCGGTGGTGACTAGAAAGCCGGTGACGTCGACCGCCAAACACCACCCGAACAAGGAGAGGGGCAGACTTCGGCGGAAGTCGTGACAAACCCGCTCTTCCTTTCCTCTCCTCTCCTTTCCATTAGTTTCCTCTCCTCTCCCCCCCTCTCCTCTCCATTGCCTGCCTCCCATAGACACACAAAGAAAGGGCTGCTCCATGACCCGTGCATTGTTTCAGTGTTGCAAGAGAACCTCTCTTACACAAGTACTGTTCGCTAGTTATCTGAAGAGAGAAGAGAAGTGGAGATGGGTTACAGGGAGGCTAGGCTGCCTATTGTCTTTGGTTGGCTTGGCTGGCTGGCATTTGGAGAATTCTTGTAATGCATCACTAAATCCCAACAGCACTCAAGCCCTTCATGTCTGTACTGGGAACTTGTGGGAAGGGACGTAGTGGCAATGATATTTCTATCCATCAGCTCTGGTTGTTGACTGGTTTGTTTGACAGATTACATTATGTTCTATACATTGGCATTACATTTTCAATACATTGGCATTACATTTTCAATACATTGGCATTACATTTTCAGTACATTGGCATTACATTTTCAATACATTGGCATTACATTTTCAATACATTGGCATTACATTTTCAATACATTGGCATTACATTTTCAATACATTGGCAAAAATGTCTAAAACATGTTCTCACTTTTTCTTAATGGGGTATTGTGTGTAGATGGGTGAGAAAAATACTGTTTAATCCATTTCGAATTCAGGCTGTAATACAACAAAATGTGGAAAAAAGTCAAGAGGGTATGGAACCATGGCAGACAGAAACGTGCTACACACTTACTCACTTCTTTCCCTGTGTGACTTTGAGGCGGATACATTTGCCAGGTATCTTTGTCAGAGAGTAGTGCAGTGGACTTCAATTACCGCCATTAGCTTAGTGGGCTTTCTTTCTTCAGCGGATGGTCAGGGTGCCGGAACATAAATACAAATCATTTGTAGACTGCAAATTGACTGCAAGAAGCCCAAAAAAATATAATATTTGACCATAACATAATTATTTGAAACCTTGGTTAAATTTGTATATGATCACATACACAGTATCTCTCTATTATGCGTGGGAATGCTATTATGTGTGGGAATGCTATTATGCGTGGGAATGCTATTATGCGTGGGAATGCTATTATGTGAGGGAATACTAGTATGCGTGGGAATGCTATTATGCGTGGGAATGCTATTATGCGTGGGGATGCTATTATGCGTGGGAATGCTATTATGCGTGGGAATGCTATTATGCGTGGGAATGCTATTATGCGTGGGAATGCTATTATGCGAGGGAATACTATTATGCCTCGGAATACTATTATGCTTGGGAATACTATTATGCTTGGGAATGCTATTATGTGAGGGAATACTGTTATGCGTGGGAATACTTTGGAACAAGCCGCCAGATGGGGAACCCTGTTATAAGATGTGTCTGTATAGAGTAAGTTATAACGTGTGTGTGTTTCATCAGTATCTCGGTTGGCAGGATATGAGGTAACTGCAGGCTGATGGCCAAATGCATCACAGTCTAACAAAAGACGTTAGCAACCCTCGTCTCAGAGCAGGAACTCTGTCACCTGAGGTTTATGCGTCTGTGTCTGTGGAGAGAGTAGAGTTTATTAAACGTTCCCTGTAGGACGCGTTTCAATATCAATCCTTGTTTTGGGGGGTTATTCATCTCAGAGCGACACCAGGCTAACAACCACTGACTGACACAGGCACTCGTGGATTATTGCATGGCTTGGACGTTGGCGAAAGGTTGTAATTTACCCAGGCCTTATCGACGGGTGTATCTGTGGATTTATAGGAGTAGGATCCTTTCAATTGTAGCCTTCATGGTATCGCACAGCACGCACACAAACACCATAAGCCTGTATTGCTATCACATCTCTGCATTTGTGTTTTTATAGCCCCGTGGTTGTGTACATTTGAGTTTTATTGGGTATATTCATCTGTGACTCCCATGTCTCGGCACAGTGTTGCAGACCACACAAAATGAAAACAAGCAGCCTCCACGCAGTTTAGTGTATATATATATATATATATAAACACTGCTCAAAAAAATAAAGGGAACACTAAAATAACACATCCTAGATCTGAATGAATGAAATATTCTTATTAAATACTTTTTTCTTTACATAGTTGAATGTGCTGACAACAAAATCATACAAAAATTATCAATGGAAATAAAATTTATCAACCCATGGAGGTCTGGATTTGGAGTCACACTCAAAATGAAAGTGGAGAACCACACTACAGGCTGATCCAACTGTCACGATCGTCAATAGGAGAGAGAGATGACCAAGGTGCAGCGTGTGAGAAATACATCTCCCTTTTAATATAGATGAAGACGTAACACGAAAAGAAACACTCTTACAAAAACTAACAAAACAAAACAAACGACCGTGAAGCTATGAACGTAGTGCACACACAGGCTACAAACGTATAACATAGACAATTACCCACAACAAACTAAAGCCTATGGCTACCTTAAATATGGCTCCCAATCAGAGACAACAGAAACCAGCTGTCTCTAATTGGGAACCCATTCAGGCAACCATAGACTTTCCTAGACAACTAAACACAACATAGACACAGCTAGACACATTCACTCAACACAAACCCATACACTACATCCAACACCCCCTTTACCATATAACCACCCAAAACCGACAAAACACAAACATTCCCCATGTCACACCCTGACCTAACTAAAATAATAAAGAAAACAAAGAATACTAAGGCCAGGGCGTGACATAACCCCCCCCCCTTAAGGTGCGAACTCCGGGCGCACCAGCACACAGTCTAGGGGAGGGTCTGGGTGGGCTTCCTTCCACGGTGGCGGCTCCGGCACTGGTCGTGGTCCCCACCCCACCACAGTCACTAACCGCCTCCGTAGCTTCCTCCAAATGGCCACCCTCCACATTAACCCCACTGGATTAAGGGGCAGCTCCGGACTAAGGGGCAGCTCCGGACTAAGGGGCAGCTCCGGACTAAGGGGCAGCTCCGGACTAAGGGGCAGCTCCGGACTAAGGGGCAGCACCAGGATAAGGGGCAGCACCAGGATAAGGGAGAGCACCAGGATAAGGGGCAGCACCAGGATAACGGGCAGCTCCGGACTGAGGGACGGCAGCTCCGGACTGAGGGACGGCAGCTCCGGACTGAGGGACGGCAGCTCCGGACTGAGGGACGGCAGCTCCGGACTGAGGGACGGCAGCTCCGGACTGAGGGACGGCAGCTCCGGACTGAGGGACGGCAGCTCCGGACTGAGGGACGGCAGCTCCGGACTGAGGGACGGCAGCTCCGGACTGAGGGACGGCAGCTCCGGACTGAGGGACGGCAGCTCCGGACTGAGGGACGGCAGCTCCGGACTGAGGGACGGCAGCTCCGGACTGAGGGACGGCCCATGGCTGGCTGACGGATCTGGCTGCTCATGGCTGGCTGACGGATCTGGCTGCTCATGGCTGGCTGACGGATCTGGCTGCTCATGGCTGGCTGACGGATCTGGCTGCTCATGGCTGGCTGACGGATCTGGCTGCTCATGGCTGGCTGACGGATCTGGCTGCTCATGTCTGGTTGGCGGCTCTGGCAGATCCTGTCTGGTTGGCGGCTCTGGCAGATCCTGTCTGACGAATGGCTCTAGCGGCTCCTGACTGACGAACGGCTCTGACGGCTCGGGACAGACGGGCGGCTCTAATGGCTCGGGGCAGACGGATGGCTCAGATGGCGCTGGGTAGACGGATGGCTCAGATGGCGCTTGGCAGACGGGCAGTTCAGGCATCGCTGTGCAGACGGCAGACTCTGGCCGGCTGAGGCGCACTGTAGGCCTGGTGCGTGGTGCCGGAACTGGTGGTACCGGGCTGGGGACACACATCTCAGGGCTAGTGCGTGGAGGAGGCACTGGTGGTACTGGGTTGGGGCGGGGAGGTGGCGCCGGAAATACCGGACCGTGCAGGCGTACTGGCTCCCTTGAGCACTGAGCCTGCCCAACCTTACCTGGTTGTATGCTCCTTGTCGCCCGACCAGTGCGGGGAGGTGGAATAACCCGCACCGGGCTATGTAGGCGAACCGGGGACACCATGCGTAAGGATGGTGCCATGTAAGCCGGCCCGAGGAGACGCACTGGTGACCAGATGCGTTGGGCCGGCTTCATGACATCCGGCTCAACGCTCAATCTAGCCCGGCCGATACGTGGAGCTGGAATGTACCTAACCGGGCTATGCATGCGTACAGGAGACACCATGCGCTCTACTGCGTAACACGGTGTCTGCCCGTACTCTCGCTCTCCACGGTAAGTACAGGGAGTAGGCGCAGGTCTCCTACCTGACTTCGCCACACTCCCTTTAAGGCCCCCCCCAAGAAATTTTTGGGTTGTACTCACGGGCTTCCAGCCTTGCTTCCGTGATGCCTCCTCATATCGCCTCCTCTCGGCTTTAGCTGCCTCCAGCTCTTCACGAGGGAGGCGATATTCTCCCGGTTGTGCCCAAGGCCCCTTACCATCCAGTATTTCCTCCCATGTCCATGAATCCTGTGAAGGTGGATCCTGTGACCGCTTTACACGCCGCTTGGTCGTAGATTGGTGGGTAATTCTGTCACGATCGTCAATAGGAGAGAGAGATGACCAAGGCGCAGCGTGTGAGAAATACATCTTCCTTTTAATATAGATGAAGACGTAACACGAAAAGAAACACTCTTACAAAAACTAACAAAACAAAACAAACGACCGTGAAGCTATGAACGTAGTGCACACACAGGCTACAAACGTATAACATAGACAATTACCCACAACAAACTAAAGCCTATGGCTACCTTAAATATGGCTCCCAATCAGAGACAACAGAAACCAGCTGTCTCTAATTGGGAACCCATTCAGGCAACCATAGACTTTCCTAGACAACTAAACACAACATAGACACAGCTAGACACATTCACTCAACACAAACCCATACACTACACCCAACACCCCCTTTACCATATAACCACCCAAAACCGACAAAACACAAACATTCCCCATGTCACACCCTGACCTAACTAAAATAATAAAGAAAACAAAGAATACTAAGGCCAGGGCGTGACACCAACTTTGATGTAATGTCCTTAAAACAAGTCAAAATGAGGCTCAGTAGTGTGTGTGGCCTCCACGTGCCTGTATGACCTCCCTACAACGCCTGGGCATGCTCCTGATGAGGTGGCGGATGGTCTCCTGAGGGATCTCCTCCCAGACCTGAACTAAAGCATCCGCCAACTCCTGGACAGTCTGTGGTGCAACGTGGCGTTGGTGGATGGAGCGAGACATGATGTCCCAGATGTGCTCAATTGGATTCAGGTCTGGGGAACGGGCGGGCCAGTCCATAGCATCAATGCCTTCCTCTTGCAGGAACTGCTGACACACTCCAGCCACATGAGGTCTAGCATTGTCTTGCATTAGGAGGAACCCAGGGCCAACCGCACCAGCATATGGTCTCACAAGGGGTCTGAGGATCTCATCTCGGTACCTAGTGGCAGTCAGGCTTCCTCTAGTTAGCACATGGAGGGCTGTGCGGCCCCCCAAAGAAATGCCACCCCACTCCATGACTGACCCACCATCAAACCGGTCATGCTGGAGGATGTTGCAGGCAGTAGAACGTTCTCCACGGCGTCTCTAGACTCTGTCACGTCTGTCACGTGCTCAGTGTGAACCTGCTTTCATCTGTGAAGAGCACAGGGCGCCAGTGGCGAATTTGCCAATCTTGGTGTTCTCTGGCAAATGCCAAACGTCCTGCACGGTGTTGGGCTGTAAGCACAACCCCCACCTGTGGACGTCGGGCCTTCATACCACCCTCATGGAGTCTGTTTCTGACTGTTTGAGCAGACACATGCACATTTGTGGCCTGCTGGAGATCATTTTGCAGGGCTCTGGCAGTGCTCCTCCTTGCACAAAGGCAGGAGGTAGCGGTCCTGCTGCTGGGTTGTTGCCCTCCTACGGCCTCCTCCACGTCTCCTGATGTACTGGCCTGTCTCCTGGTAGTGCCTCCATGCTCTGGACACTACGCTGACAGACACAGCAAACCTTCTTGCCACAGCTCGCATTGATGTGCCATCCTGGATTAGCTGCACCACCTGAGCCACTTGTGTGGGTTGTAGACTCCGTCTCATGCTACCACTAGAGTGAAAGCACCGCCAGCATTCAAAAGTGACCAAAACATCAGCCAGGAAGCATAGGAACTGAGAAGTGGTCTGTGGTCACCACCTGCAGAACCACTCCTTTTTTGGGGGTGTCTTGCTAATTGCCTATAATTTCCACCTGTTGTCTATTGCATTTGCACAACAGCATGTGAAATTTATTGTCAATCAGTGTTGCTTCCTAAGTGGACAGTTTGATTTCACAGAAGTGTGATTGACTTGGAGTTACATTGTGTTGTTTAAGTGTTCCCTTTATTTTTTTGAGCAGTGTATATATTTATATAAGGGACTATGCATACTACGCATGTGTGCCAGTGTGTTTAGGTGATAAACTAAAGCTGGCTATTATTATTCTATCTGTATACGAATGTGTCTGTGTTTCTCTATATGCATGGTTGCGTCTCAAATGGCACCCCATTCCCTGCATAGTGCACTAGTTTTTGATTGGCCCTGGTCAAAAGTACTGCACTATTGTCACGTTCCTGACCTTATTTCCTTTGTTCAGTCTTGTTTAGTTGGTCAGGACGTGAGCATTCTATGTTATGTGTTTCTATGTTTGGTTTAGGGTTGTCAACTAGCCTGATATGGTTCTCAATCAGGGGCAGGTGTTTTACGTTTCCTCTGATTGGGAACCATATTTAGGTAGGCTGTTCTCACTGTTTGTTTGTGGGTGATTGTTCCTGTTCATTGCGTTCTTCGTTGTCTGTATGTTCACATGTTCAGGTCTGTAGCGTCGTTAGTTTCATTTTCTGTTTATTGTTTTGTTCGTGTTAAGTGTTTCCAATAAAAATGGAAACGTACCACGCTGCAATTTGGTCCTCCTCTCTTCCACCTAACGACGAGCGTTACAACTATATAGGGAATATGGTGCCGTGTTACCACAGTTTATGTTGGCGTGGTCGGCACTGTTTCCTAAGGATTACAGAGGAAGCTGGCATTATGCAGGCTATTTGCAAACTTTCATCTCCACTCTCTCTCTCTCTTCCTTTCCTTTCCCCTCTAGTCATTCTCTGTGATCCCTCCTCCCTTTCCCGTTTCCCTCCCTCTACACCCCTCTGTCCATCTACATTTGAAAGTTGTGGAGCTAGCCTTCGGCCTCTGTTTTGGCCTCGGTGTTTCTCTCTCGCACACACACAGCGCTGAGAGGAGGCGATGCACTCGTTCCTTCAGATCTGTGAAGATTACGGGCTCTATTCAAAATTCAGCTGCTTTACAGCGCAATTGACATTTAAAGGCAATGTTCCACTTTAGCGGGAACCACATTCACGGTAAACGCAGCATATGTCGGCTCAATGGGAAACTACCTTTACATTTCTATTGCGCAATCTGTAACAGTACAGCTTTACAGATTGAATAGAGCCCTTAGTGCTATGCTAATCTCTAACAGCCCCCCCTCCAATGGAAGGCTCGGAGATGAACTGTTCATGTCAAACATCAAAACGAGTCCACTGCTCTGCTCCCTCCTTTCACAGCACAAGTAAGGGACTAGATGAACCCATTTGCCTCAAGTGTTAATGAACCATACACAGTTACATGTAACTAATCAAAGGATGTTTCTGTGTGAGAGAAGATGATTTTTTTATGGGGAGAGTGTGTGTAAATGTGTGTAGAGCACTTTGTGTGTTTGCGGCGATGATGAACATCAGGGTGTGTTTCTCCACTGTGTGTCTAAATGGGATTTCCTCTGGAGAGATCTCTGGGGTCTCAGACTACTAATCTCTCACACGGACACTGCGTCTGGACTCCAAATCCCACAATCCCATCTGCTTGACCCCCCCCCCCCCCCCCCCCCTAGCCTACAGCGGTGTGATAGGAGAGAGTCTGATGAGATGTGATATTCAGGGACTAAAGAGAGTGTTTTAGTGCTAATCTGTGTGCGCATATTAAACATGTGTTTGGGATTTTCTACTTGACAGATTAAAAGAGGAAGTGGACTTCATAAACGGAGCCAGGGACAGCAGCACGACGATGTTACATCATCTGACCATGGTTGGGACGTTATCTCTCTATCCCAATGAACAACTGAGAACACAGTGTTCCAACTCTAGTACTACATGTGGTTGATGATTGAGGACTGGACTGACAGTGACATGTTTTCAGTCGAGATGTAATAACTAGAGACTTCCTGAATGCCTTAGTGTGACTTGATAGAATGATGGAGGGATGGAAGGATGAGGGATTGAGGGATGGAAATATGGAATTACGGTGTTCCTATTAGGTCAGCCAAAAATAACAACCAAGCCACACCATCCCTCTATCCCTCCATCCTTACATAATGATGTGGAGGATTAGAGAGAGAAAATGAGACCAGTCACCTCTGTTGTGTCAGAGGGAGGGGGGGAGTGAGAGAGGGAAAGGGGGATACCTAGTCATTTGTACAACTGAATGCATTCAACTGAAATGTGTCTCCCACATTTAACTCAACCCCTCTCCCATCCACGTCTTCGGCGCCCGGGTAACAGTTGGTTAAGAGCCTTGCTCAGGGGCAGAACGACAGATTTTTACCTTGTCAGCTCGGGGATTCGATCCAGCAACCTTTCGGTTACTAGCCCAACACTCTAACCACTAGAGAGGGGAGGGAAGAGATGGAGGAGAGGTAGAATGTAGGAACAGAGGGGAGAGAAGTGTGACATGATAAATTTGGGCACCATCCATGCATAAATCATCAGATACATTTTTAAGAGTTTTGGAAATTTACATGTACTTCGTTTTTTACCTGCATTATTAAGTACCCATTTCAGTTCAACAAAAGGCTTCTACCAATCAATAAAGGCAGATTGTAGCTCTGAAAGAGCCTTGTCAACAGAAGAGGCAACGGAATACACAACAGTATCATCTACACACAAGTGGAGTTTACAATTACTTACAGACAAACCAATATTGTTTATATAGATAGTAAAAAGTACAAGGCCCAAGATCGACCCTTGTGGGACACCTTTAGTAGTATTAAGGAACCCAGACTTAACACCATCAGAAGATACACATTGTGTCCTGTCTGTCAGATAATTTTCAAACCAATTGCATGCCGCCTGATCCAGGCCAAGTTCAGATAACCTATGAATGAATAATGAGTGGTCAACATTATCGAAAGGTCAATGAAAAGGGCAGCACAATGCTGCCTTCTGTCCATACAGTTTACTATATCATTTATAACCATTGAAGCAGCAGAAATATGCTATGATTTGGCCTGCAACCCGATTGATAAGCACTTAGAATACATCTGGTTGATTAAAGACTCTAAGATTTTCACGAGGAAAAACAGTTCAGAGATCAGGCGATTAATTATTCATGTCAGTGGGGTCACCTCATTTGTGGAGAAGGAGCACATGGACAGCCATCCAAACCCTAGGGTTAGCAACTGAGAGAGTAACAAATGTGTCAATGATTCCACAATCATAGGAGCAGAAATCTGCACCAAGAAAGGATCAAGAAAATCAGCCCAGTGGATTTTTTAAACATCAATCTTACGCAAGGTGTCTAGCACATCACAAGTAGAAAGTTGTTGAAATGAAAACAAAGATTCACTAGAAGTTGATGGATCTTCCATCATGTCAATTAGAGGCTGGGAGAGGGAAAAGCAGTCGACTGACCAGGGTCAATTAAACCACCATTTATTTTAAATAAAAAGCCTGCAGGTATAAAATGCTGACTAAAAGCGTAATTTATCTCATTTTTTCTCTGTAATGATGCTAGAGTCTGACATCTTGCTTAGGCAAGGAAAGAGATTCATTATCACACTTCAGTGCATTAACTGTTTCCCAAAATGTTGACGGATCATCAGCAAAGTCTCCTCATAATGAGATCTGAAATTTCTATAGAGAATTAAGGATTTGTCATATTTTTTACTCGAAGGTGTTTAAAGGGGGCAAGTTTGTCTGCAAGAGAGATACAAATAGATGACAAATGTTCTACAGCCAATTCATGGGCAGGTATACAGCTGATAACGGAAAGCTCAGTAATAAAAAATGAAGAATCCCAGGAGAAAAGTAAAAAGATAATTACATTAACATAACATAACATAGTTAAATGAGGATCAGTATTTTTCTGTTTGGTATCTCTAATACATGCAATATGACAGTGATCGCTGAGATAGTTTGCCAAGATACCACTAGACAAATACTTGTGGGGGCTATTAGTCAGAATTAAATCAATCAGTGAGGAGTTAGCAAGGTTTTCCACATTGAGCTGTATCAGGACTCAAGGTAAGACCCAGGTGCAGACACGTCAATTTGACAATGGTTTAATATTCCAACAGGGGCAGGCAATAGACAGGTCAAGACAGGCAGGGGTCAACAATCCAGAGATGGGGCCAAGGTACAGGTTGGCAGCCAGGCTCAGGGTCAGGCAGAGTGGTCAGGCAGGCAAGGGTCAAAACCAGGAGGGCGAGAAACGCGAGACTGGGAAAAGCAGGCGTTGAGAACAAACACGCAGTTTGACCTGACAAACAAGACGAACTAGCAACGGACAAACAGAGAACACGGGTATAAATACACAGAGGATAATGGGGAAGATGGGTGACACCTGGAGCGGGGTGGAGACAATCATAAGGACAGGTGAAACAGATCAGGGTGTGACAAGCTGTGTGAGCTTTGAAATCAGTTGAGGCAGGGGTATCTCAATCTACACTGAAGAAAAATATAAACAACACGTTAAGTGTTAGTCCCATGTTTCATGACCTGAAATATAAGATCCCAGAAATGTTCCATGCGCACACAAATCTTACTTCTCTCCAATTTTGTGCATACATTTATTTTCATCCCTGTTAGTGAGCATTTCTCCTTTGACAAGATAATCCATCCGCCTACGCAGGTGCATCTAGTGCTGGGGACAATAAAAGACCACTCTAAATGGTGCAGTTTTGTCACACAACACAATGGCACAAATGTCTCAAGTTTTGAGGGAACGTGCAAATAGCATGCTGACTGCAGGAATGTCCACCAGTGCTGTTGCCAGTAAATTGAATGTTAATTTCTCCAACGTCGTTTTAAAGAATTTGGCAGTACGTCCAACCGGCCTCACAACAGCAGACCACGTGTAACCACGCCAGCCCAGGACTTTCACATCCGGCTTCTTCACCTGCGAGATCGTTTGAGACCAGCCACCCGGACAGCTGATGAAACCGAGGAGTATTTCTATCTGTAATAAAGCCCCTTTGTGGTGAAAAACTCATTCTGATTGGCTGGGCCTGGCTCCCCAGTTGGTGGGCATGGATCCCAAGTGGCTGGATCTATGCCCTCCCAGGCACACCCACGGCTGCGCCCCTGCCCAGTCGTGAAATCCATAGATTTAGAAATCACATACATTTCACATACAGCGCATTCGGAAAGTATTGAGACCTCTTGGCTTTTTCCACATTTTGTTACGTTACAGCCTTATTCTAAAATGGATTCCCTCTAGCAGTGTGGGGGCTGTGCTTTGGCAAAGTGGGTGGGGTTATATCCTGCCTAGTTGGCCCTGTCCAGGGGTATCGTCGGACGGGGCCACAGTGTCTCCCGACCCCTCCTGTCTCAGCCTCCAGTAATTATGCTGCAATAGTTTGTGTCGTGGGGCTAGGGTTAGTTTGTTATCTGAAGTATTTCTACTGTCTTATCAGGTGTCCTGTGTGAATTTAAGTATGCTCCCTCTCTTTATCTTTCTCTCTCTTCTCTGAGGACTTGAGCCCTAGGAACATGCCTCAGGACTATCTGACCTGATGACTCCTTGCTGTTACCAGTCCACCTGGTCGTGCTGCTGCTCCATTTCAACTGTTCTGCCTGCGGCTATGGAACCCTGATCTGGTCACCGGACGTGCTACCTTGTCCCGGACCTGCTGTTTTCGACTCTCTCTCTCTACCGCACCTGCTGTCTGTAACTCTGAGTGATTGGCTATGAAAAGCCAACTGACATTTACTCCTGAGGTGCTGACCTGTTGCGCCCTCTACAACTACTGTGATTATTATTATTTGACCCTGCTGGTCATCTATGAACGTTTGAACATCTTGGCCATGTACTGTTATAATCTCCACCCGGCACAGCCAGAAAGAGACTGGTCTCCCCTCAGAACCTGGTTCCTCTCTAGGTTTCTTCCTAGGTTCCTGCCTTTCAGGGAGTTTTCCAAGCTACTATGCCTCTACATCTGCATTGCTTGCTGTTTGGTGATTTAGGCTGGGTTTCTGCATAGCACTTTGTGACTGAGTTTCTCCCATTCTTCTCTGCAGATCCTCTTTATCTCTGTCAGGTTGGATGGGGAGTGTTGCTGCACATCTATTTGCAGGTCTCTCAAGAGATTTTCATTCAGGTCCAAGTCCGGGCTCTGGCTGGGCCACTCAAGGACATTCAGAGACTTGTCCCGAAGCCACTCCTGCGGTCTCTTGGCTGTGTGCTTAGGGTCGTTGTCCTGTTGGAAGGTGATCCTTTGACCCAGACTGAGGTCCTGAGCATTTGCTCAGTTCATCTTTCCCTAAAGCCTGACTATTCTCCCAGTCCCTGCCGTTGAAAAACATCCCCTCAACATGATGCTGCCACCACCATGCTTCACCATAGTGATGTGGCAGGTTTCCTCCAGACGTGACGCTTGGCTTTCAGGCCAAAGAGTACAATCTTGTTTCATCAGACCAGATAATCTTGTTTCTCATGGTGTGAGAGTCCTTCAGGTGCCTTTTGGCAAACTCCAAGTGGGCTGTCATGTGCCTTTTACTGAGGAGTGGCTTCTGTCTGGCCACTCTACCATAAAGGCCTGATTGGTGGAGTGTTGCAGAGATAGTTGTCCTTCTGGATGATTCTCCCATCTCCACAGAGGAACTCTGGAGCTCTGTCAGAGTGACCATCGGTTTCTTGGTCACCTCCATGATCAAGACCCTTCTCCCCCGATTGCTTAGTTTGGCCGGGCAGCCAGCTCTAGGAAGAGACTTGGTGGTTCCAAACGTTTTCCTTTTAAGAATGATGGAGGCCACTGTGTTTTTGGGGACCTTCAATGCTGAAGAAATGTTTTGGTAACCTGCCCCAGATCTGTCCCTTGACACAATGCTGTCACGGAGCTCTCGGTCTCGGAGCTCAACGGACAATTCCTTCGACCTCCTGGCTTGGTTTTTGCTTTGACATACGGACAAGTGTGTGCCTTTCCAAATCATGTCAAATCAATAAAATTTACCACAGGTGAATCAAGTTGTAGAAACATCTTAAGGATGATCAATGGAAACAGGATGTACCTGAGCTCAATTTCGAGTGTCATAGCAAAGGGTCTGTATACTTATGTAAATAAGGTATTTCTGTTTTCGGAGGGCAGAAATCATTAAATATTAAAGCATTAGACCTCTCACTAAAGGTATCAGTCATACAACAGTTATACTTAAATCCAAACCAGTTCTCTAGCAAATTAGTAAGAATGTCTCACCCCATGTTCAAGAATGGCCTTTATCCCTTTATTCAGATTACAACCTCACTTTCAGTTACTTGAAAATTAAATAATCTCCAAAATATCGTTATTTTTAAAACAAGCCATGGGTTGGTTGTAATTTCAGTTTAATCCACAAAAGACAGAACAAATAATACAACAAATAGTGGTTAAACTCAAATATATGAATTTGATAACAAAAACCATTTTCAATCAAATAAAATAAAAAGGTATAATCTTTGTAAATTATACCATAAATAGAACTGGTGGAGGTATGTCACACATGCAGCTAACAAAAATAGATGAAAATGTCTGCTCTACTCAAAATTACAAACAACTCATTGCAACATTACCGCAAAAATGGAAGAGGCAAGTGGAAGGGAAGGGGGGAAAAGTAAGGAACATGTCTGTAGGCCCTGCATTAAAGAGCAAAATAAATAAAACAGTATATCCGTTTCATTTAAGGACCAAAAAACTGATAGCTGTGCCATATAGATTTCAAAATAGTTGGGAAGAGATTTCCGATGTACCGATTCCATGGCACATGGTTTATGAACTGATACGCAAAACAATGCTGGATTCAAAACTTCAAATTTTTCGATTTAAATTATTAAACAAAATTCTTGCAACCAATAGAATGTTATATATTTATATATATATAAATACAGTTGAAGTCGGAAGTTTACATACACTTAGGTTGGAGTCATTAAAACTCGTTTTTCAACCACTCCACACATTTCTTGTCAACAAACTATAGTTTTGGCAAGTCGGTTAGGATATCTACTTTGTGCATGACACAAGTAATTTTTCCAACAATTGTTTACAGACAGATTATTTCACTTATAATTCACTGTGTCACAATTCCAGTGGGTCAGAACTTCCGACTTCAACTGTAACTATTTGCTTAGCACTTTTGAAATGTACAGCGACAGATTTCAGATCATGGGCCATTCTTACAGTGTTCTCCCTGTACACCAAGTACGAACCGTAGGATAAATAAAGGGTAAGCAGACAATGAAAGCTTTTACAAAATTTGATGATTACATTTCTCTAGAACAGGTTATAGGCTACTTTGCACCACCAAGTCAGAACAGTAGGTGAAATTAAGAGGGCTAAATCGACCAAATTATCCGGGTGAGCCACATGGGCTACTAACATCTTACTAATCAAATCAAATCAAATACCATTTTATCGGTCACATACACGTTTAGCAGATGTTATTGCGAGTGAGCCACCTGTCCTGAATGACGGGTTGCCGCTGAATTTATGTATTGTTAGTAAAACGTTTACTGTTGACAGGAGAACAAGAGGAGACAATAGGACGAGGTGGATAATTTTATAATAAGGCCGTTTAATCACATGTAAAGATATCTTAGTAAAATCTTGCAGCAAGGCTCTTTCTGTCTGACTCCTAGTGAATCGTCCGGGAAAGAGGCCAGTTTCCAGAATTGTACAGTACTATATAGACAACAAGCAAAGTAGGTAGATCTGCGAGTCCGGCCTTCCGATTGGTCGATCTGGGTCTTGGGTAGTCCTGATCAGGCCTGGTGTCCACGTTCCATTGGTTCCTGAGAGTTCTTTGTCCTGAGGTCCAACCATGGGTTGGGTGTGTCTGTGTGATTGTCATGGGGGAGGGGAATTGTGGGTGCCGTGTATATGTCCAATGTGTCCAGCATATGTCCAAGAGAAAGAGGGGGTGTGTATGTTGTGTCAACTTATAGGTAATGTTGAGAAGTTGTTAAAACAAGTTACCAATATCTAATACAATTTCTTACAAATCCCCCTCTTCACGTCTCACAAGAGACGTGACATAAAAGTATATAAAAAGACAAAACTAAAGGATAAAATTTGTCAGAAGACAAATTTTTAATTCCCTCTCTTCACGTCTCACAAGAGACGTGACATAAAAGTATCTTAGTCCTCAAATATATAGACAGGTCCAGCTTCCCCATCCTCAAGCAATGGGAACATTTGGGCCCTTTCCTGATTAGGGTCTATGGCGGCAGTTATAACACGGCTAGCAAGCGTGCGCGCACATGGAATGCAACAGCATCCACAAAGTACAAGAATGGCCGCAAAAACAGAAATTGATACTAGGATGGAGGAAACCAGCGTCTTATATTTACCAAAAGCATCCATCCATGAGTCCCACATAGTAGTGTCCACTCCAGAATGCTGTTTCATCTTACCATTAAGGGTACGAAGTCCCTCCAATGCTACAGTTAGACTCCCATCCGTAGCTGTGTTATTGGGAATGAAAGTACAACACTGTTCACCAAACATTGCACAGACCCCCCCGCGTTCTGCCAATAACATATCAACCGCGATTCTATTTTGAAATGCCATCAGGGACGTAGCTGCCAATTGTCCATGTACCGCCTCGAAGCCTTGTTGAGTCCAATTGCCCAGTTTCTGGACATTAAAATGAATGTAGTTAATTCTGTCCACATTTTTATTAACTGTACACCACCAACAAAATGATGATTCAAAACCTGCGGCCACTTGGTCAACCAGTTTATACTTATCTGGTACCCCCCTGGGGACACCAATTGCATCAATGTAAGTTGGGTCCTAAATGAGCAAGGACCAAAAAGGAGACCACTCCAATAACTACCCCTGGAGTGGCCAACCACACATTAGTAAACCAAAAAACGAGAATATGTTAAACCCTCAGGTCCATCCCTCTATGCAACCTGTACCAGGTGGGCTCGTCGCCACCCGGGAACTTCAAACCTTCACAACAGGGAGGACAAACATCACTTTTTATTCATTCAACATCAACTACAGCAAACCAAGGGTCCTCCTCTGTCAGCCCACTCTCCTGCGGAAGCTCGTTTTCGTATCAGCCTCTCCAACTGGAGCATCAAGCAACGGCATCATACTAGAGGCCCCTTACACATCTGTAACAAACTTCTTCAAATAAGGTATGATACAGGCAACACAGAAATGAAAAACAACAACTAGTGTCAGAAATCCAGTAATCATCATTGCAGTGTACTTACCAAAACAACCACCCAGCCAGGGGAACAGTCCACTCTCCTCCACACCTGCAAGACCCTTCATCTCCACTGATAACCTTGCCAACCCACTCAGAGCTTTTGAAATGCTCCCATCCGGACTAGTATTGTTAGGAACAAACGTGCAACACTGTTCTACAATCTTTTTACATACACCTCCCTGGTTGGCCAGACTTATGTCCAGTGTTAGTCTATTGTGTCTACTGGTTTGTGAGGCAGCATCCAATTGTTCAGCCATCCCTGTAAGTCCTGTGTGGGTGTGTTTATAATTGATCCAGACCTTTTGTTTTAACATCAACAATAGCTGGGCCAATGATGGGCATCAGATGCCACAGGCCATCATTCCTGGTTAATGTCTGGAATTCGTGGGGGACCCCTATTGGGACCCCCAACAGGTTGGTGTGCATGTTATCTGTACCCTCGGACCAAGGAGCGTCACGTTTCTGCCGTCTCCTGGGTTGGTCCCAAGCCTCTGTGTCCTGTGTAGCTCCCAGAAGTTGATTAGCTATAATAATAGGCAACGGTGGTATCAGACTGGCCAAAACACATGAGCAACGACAATTTCCTTTCAAAAATGGGGTCAACCGCCTGGCAGGTCCACACATCCACCATACATCAGCAACACCTCTAGTTCCTAGTGGTATTAGTGATGCAGGTAGTAGCAGGGAGCCTTTCATAGTCTATACCGCTACCTGTGCCAGGGATACAGCTGTTATATCCCCCATATGCCTTAACTCCCCACGGTACCTTCTGGGGAGGGACCACTGGGAACACAAAACTCAGAGTTTTACACAGGGTTGAATTTGGCTCGAACTTTTCCAATATGCACATCCAACCTTCCCCATTACTTAGGACAAATGGGTGAGCAGCCAGAATAGGTCTGGCATGTCCACATACGACACAGTCCTTTCTATTAAGTGTTTTGTAGGTCAACCACATATTCTCCCTTTCCTCATAACCAGTTTCAGTCCCCAAATGTTCACTATCTGAGATGTCTTTTATATTTATTATCTGTACCAGATTGGAGAGCTTAGGTGATGGCGTGGGACTTGGTCTTGAAGTGGTGGAGGAGGCCGGCTGAACCCTGGTCCGTTGGAACTGGTGGTGGTTCTGGCAGCACTGCGATGGTATCATCCCCATCGTATCCTGATCAGACAGCTCAGGACTACAAGCAGTCCTGTAAAACCCCACCCTCTCCCAGAGAACACATCATCAGCCAGAGATCAAGCAACACTTTCACTTCTATGAACGAACACAGTGAGGAAAGGTCGGGGGCAGGGAATTCTTCATTAAGGAGTTGATCCCCGAGCTCTATTTAGCAACGGTTCTTCTCCTTAACTCTGTGATCATTCGGCAGTGTCAGTGTGTCTCACCCTCCAAGTGCGATATGCCCCCAGGTCGAGTGATTCACCTTCTCCCTTAATTCACCTGCAATGTATAAACTCTTGGACATACAGGTTTGGTTAGCAAACAGTTCCTCATTTGTTCTTTCTGATTATATATTTAACTTCTATGCCTAATTTTTTAGCTATAAATGTTTAATTTTAAATAAGTTTATTATCCAATAGGCCCCATCCTTTCCTAGTCCACAATGTACCCTCCTTCGTTTGATACCTGGCTCTGGCCAGGTATCAACCTTACCTACTCTCAATAATAACTTAGTACATCATATTCTAGGAACGTCCCTTTTATTCCCCGCATATCCAATTCTTCCTTTGGCGTACATTCATATCTATTCTTTTCTAATTCTCTGTCAAGTGACTTATCTACTTTGAAATGTATCTGTGCTGCTTATATATGTTAACCCCTTTCTCTCCTATCTTATTTCACAGCCTACCTTGCTCATTTCCTGGTCCACCCTCCCCACTCTGCTCTCAAACCTTCAAGGTCTCAACAGTGCGGGGTAGACCCATCTGTCTGCCTTTTTCTATGTGTTCCTTTACAATATTAACTAAGTGTCTCACTGTTTTGACTTTATCTGCATGGATTTAAAAATAACAACAGGTCTTATAGTGTCAATCTTTAAAGTCCTAACATAACCTTAATTAACCTATCTCTATCTTCTAATGGCCAATACAAATGCTTACCTTATGGTCAAGAGTTATAAACTCTATTATAATCAATTTACCTCAAAACTAGTATCCCAAATGACACAATCTCATTATTCTCACTACATTTCCCCGCGAGTGATCAAGTCGCCGGAAAATGCAATGGAAACAGAAAACAGGTCAAAATGTTACACCTACATTCGTGTTCCATATCTAGACATACCAAAAGAACCCTTTATCTTCTCAAAGTCCCTTGCCTAAATAAAACTCAGAAAGTAAAACTCCTATTCCCATATGAGTGTATTCTTTTAAGATATCTTATCTCTGGGTACACGGAAACCCTTAACCTTAATGTTTACTCCAAAAAACAAAATTATGTCACCAGCATTCAACCAGGCCCCCCCGTCGGCTGGGAGACCATTGGGTGCTGCAATACTGCCATCTTCTGTCCATTCTCTGCACAGCTCTCCACCCACTCTTATTCAACCTTCTCAATTTGAGCAATGTTAGTTCCTTATTTTAACTATTGTTTTCCAAATTTTTTTTTATTTTTAATTTTTTCAGTTTTTTAAAAATCTATTATTATCTAGTTAGACTAGAGTGTCCGTGACATACATCCATGGGGATCCGGTTATAGTTATTCTATTAACCATGTGAAAGTGCCCAGGGACACCCCAAATATCAGTAGGAATATCACAAATAAGGGGCCAGATATCCCTAGCCTTGCCCAGGGAGGGAGAAATATCCCTCTAACTGGGCGAGGTTCCTTTATCAGGGGAGGCGGAGTTTGATTCCGCATCACCTGAGTCAGAAATGTCTTCATTTGGAATCGAATTTAAGCTGTTTAAATCAGCTCTGACTTCTGTCAGTGTTCTAGAAGGGATTGGGGCTGGAGTGCAATGTGTGAGGTGGTGCCAAGGTGCGCCTGATTTACCTTTGACCTGGACTGAGTGTGAAGTAACCTCCCTCACTTCGTACTGTCCAGTCCACCTGGGTTCTAGCCACTTTCTCTTGTGGACATTAACCCCACCCAGTCACCAATTTTTACCTTCCGTGTGCCAGATCTCCCTTCTGCTTCCCCGTTGGACCTTATGAATCTGTGTGGAGAGAGCTGCAGAAAGTTCCGTCAATTATCAAACATTACAATTTGTTGTACATCAAGGGCGGGCATATGACCTCCCTTCCTTGGTGGACCAAGCATGACTCCTCCAGCCATTGTCTCCTGAGGAGAGAGATGGGTGCCTGCACCTGGAGAGGCTCTCATGGCCAGCAACGCCAGGGGCAGGACTTCAACCCAAATCAACTTCAAACCTGCACATACATTTGATTGGCGCGTTCCACGAGACTTATGAGATTGTGGCCTGTACACTAACCCCATCATTAAACAACAATCAGTTGACATTTACACATCCGACCCTATTGGTACATGGAGCGTTTGTCATTAAACAATACACATGAGTTCGGTTTGCAGCCACTTAATGACCTATTTTGCATCCTCCCCTGCTGTTGGCATTGCCTCAACCCATTTAGAGAACCTGTTTACCCTAACTAACAGGTACCTTTTTCCATTTGTCACATTGTCTTGCCCCATATCTGTGTAATCTATGTTGATGTCCTGAAAACAAGCATTTGGGACTGGGTATGAACCCATGGGCGTTTGATATGGTTTCTTTGGATTGTGTCTACCACAAATGCTACACTCGTCACAAAACAAATCTGTCATGTCTTTCATGTGGGGGTGCCACCAGATGTGGGACACCTTCTGTAAAGTCTTTAGTTTGCCTTCGTGTGTGGGCCCATGAGCTTCTCGTATTAGTTCTGGACATAGGTTTGCTGGGGCCTCTAGTCTGCCATCATGGCATCTCCACAGTTCATCAGGTCCCTTGGTGGCCTCTTTCTGTCCCCATACTGAGTATTCACAGGGTCCTGCTGTGAACTGGAGTTCTTTTATGTGTTGCTTTGTGAGCTCAGTCCGAGCTGGTTGGGTCCGTAGTACCATTCGTCTCGGGGTGTATCCACCAGCTTTCTTGGCTGCTTTATCAGCTGCATCATTTCCCTTGCTGACTCTGTTTTTCAGTTGTTGATGTCCTTTACACTTCATGATGGCCACCTTCTTAGGTAGTGAGACCGATTTAATCAGTTTTTCCATCTGTGTCTTGTGTTTGATTGGAAGGTTTCCTGTGGTGATGACGTTGCGTCTCAGCCATTGTGATCCATTCGTATGGACTGCTCCATGAGCATAAGCTGAGTCGGTGTAGTTGTTCACAGTCTTTCCTTCAGCTCTTTCCAGAGCTTGTGTCAACCCTATGATTTCAGCTAGCTGGGCTGATGCAGGTTGTGTGATGATGGCAGATTCCAAAGTCACATGTGATCTATCCGGGAGCTGCTGCACCACTGTGTATGCTGCTATGTTCCCTTCTTCTCCTCTATAGCGGCATCCATCTGTGTATAACCATAGGTCCTTAGATATGCTGCAACCCCATGTGGGTGTGGATTTCCAATGGATGGCACATTATCATGTGGGCTGTTTTTCCAATAGCTTTTGCCACTGCAGCCACATACCTGGAGCATGTGGTTTGTCCTTCTTCAATGTGGCCCAGTTTGGAGGAGTGATACCTCAACACTCTACTCTCCCCCTCTAGGTTCTGGAAAAGGATGGATGATGTAAATCCTTCCTTTTCAGAAACATCCAGATGGAACTTGTTTTTTTTTTAGTCAGGTGCTGTTAAGGCTACTGCCACTTAGAGATCTGTTTTCAAGAGTGCAAAAGCCTTTGATGCTTCAGTAGTCCAGGTCAATGATGAGTGTAGGTTAGTGGTGAGCAGCTTCAGGGCCATGGAGCATATTCGTCAGACATGCCCTGAAAAGGGGGAGGTGATTGCTGATTCGGGTCTGGATTGGGGTGATTGTATGCGGGTTGAAGGGCCGCACGTGGTTGATACATCATTGGCCTGACTCCCCCTTGGTCTAGGGGCGTATCCTCGTCCCCTTTTGGCCAGAAACTGGCTTTGGGCCGGGGTTATTGGGTGCGGACACTGTCGCACCATATGCCCAGCTTGTTTACAATTATGACAGCTTCCATAAGATCCAGAGTACCTCTGGGGCTGTCCCCATGTGGGTGAATAGTTTGATTGTGGTAGTGGGTAGTAGGGTTGTAGTGGTGGTTCCGACGAAGGGTATGGCTGAAACAGGTAGGCATACGGCAGTTGGAATGGCTGCTCCTGGGGTGGGTGTATAGGTGGTCCCTGCTGGGTGAAGATGGGTAGTTGTTGTTGCTGTATCATTCGGGAAACAGTTTTTTCAATGATTTGTGAGATTTCTTGTTGGTCTTCAGCCACCATCCGTTTCTTGGGTTTCTCTTCTTTCTGGGCCTCTTTCAATTGTAGTTTCAAAAGTTGTACCTGTAGGGACTGGATTTGTGTTTCAGCCCCTCCCTTATCCTTATTGTATTGGGTAATGTGGTGATGCACATGGGAGTTGAACTGAGCCTGGGGAATTGCCATTAACCCCACAGTGCCCCTGAGATGGGTTGGGGCCGATGGGGCTGCTGTGGTGGTAGGTGGGGCGTCATTATTGTTGGGCCTGCCCTCTTTGGTGTCAGTTGGTGCTCCAGTGACCACTCCCATCGTATCAGGTTTCCGGTAAGGGAGAGCTTTCCTAATTTCCTCAATTGCCCATAAACCTATTCTCATCTCAGCCTGTGCCTTTTCCCTTTGCTTTGTCCCTTCTTTCTTAAATAAGTGACTCTTATTCTTATCAACTTCACATTCTATCCCTTGCTTCACTGCTTCCTCCAATTCTTTCTCCATAATGAGGAGTTGCCCTTTTGATGGGGCGACTCCACTAAGGAAACCTGTTTGAGTCCATCTCAGCCTCACTTCCTCCCAAATCTTTTTAACGGGTTTGTAGTGTAATTTCCCGCCTGCTCTGTCTTTCATTCTCTGATCTAAATATTCGTTGAATTTGTGTTTGGGGACGATAGTCGTGGTCATTTTGTCGTTAAGCTATGTCTGGGTCTATTATTATCTTTCTATACTTTAGCCCGTCACTGATCGAAACCAGCGATGTATTTTTCTTCCCCTAACCTCCCCCAGTCTCGTGTCCGACTCGCGTGGACAAAGGATTTTATTGCCGTGTATTCGATGAATTATTTTCGTTTTCCAACAATATTTCAGCTATATCTCTTTGAAACAATATACGAATATATTCACGCGCTCCTGTTATATTTGGAATGACAGTTTTAGGTACTTATAATAAAAATATTATTGCTTTTCGCTAATTTAATTAATTAAATACTTTGGCAAAATATTTCAGAAGTTTCCTTTGGGGACAATATACTAGTAATTCAGGCGCTCCTGATATAATTGGAATGGCAATTATATGATATATAATTCGAAAGATATTATTTCTATTAACTTTTCCGATTTAATTTGAACTTTTTCCGATTAATTAAATACTTTGCCAAAACATTTCAGAAATTTCCTTTGGGGACAATATACTAGTAATTCACGCGCTTTTATAATAATTTTCAAATTGATTCTCACCCTTAGGGATTTATCAACAGCAGGAGAGGGAAAAATCCGGTCAACTCATCAGCAGAAAATAGTTGCTTCACAGCAATATATACACATCGACACGGCGGTCACTTTAGCACAGCCTCAACTAGCATATGGCTAGTTAGTAGCAATTGGTCTCGTGGAACGTTCAATCCCCCACATTGCGACAACACAACTTACACACACAATTACAACACAACTTACACATGCAATATCACATTAGATTTCTCACGTAACACCTAGCTAAGTATAGCTACTGCACGGCTATTTGAATTCACATTAGATTTCTCACGTAACACCTAGCTAAGTATAGCTACTGCACGACTATTTGAAAACGTATTATATTAATTATGGATTCTTCACGGTACCCCTATCTGATCGACTGTCAAATATGGCCCGACTGTGTGAATCGTTATATATTTTTATTTTTATTTTTTATGGGTCTTCACGGTAACACCTAGCTGATTTGCCAAATCCAACTACTGCCCGGCTATATGGATCCCATCTTTTAATTGTGGATACTTCACGGTAACCCCTATCTGATCGACTGTCAAATATGGCCCGACTATGTGAATCGTTATAAAGCTTATCCTTCACTGTACACCTACTCGATCAGCATACCGCGTAGTGCCAGACTATGTGAATAAGTCTTTGACCTATTAATACTTAGATATCTGTACACAATGCCTTAAATTCTAAACAATTCCACATAAATTTAGCAACAATTCACACTCACCACAGTACTCCTGATCATTGAATTTAGATATTGGCTATAATACAATATACAGATTTTGGTTAAACGGGCATCTGCTCACCTCTTTAGTTTCGAGCTCTCTGATCAGTTTCCTGTGTGGGTTGAATCGCGATTCTCCCTCAAAGGTCACCTCTCCTCTGGAATCTTTCTCCCTCTCGTCTCCTGTCCGATGAATTTTCTATTGGGCCGAATACAAATATGTTTTAACCATCCTCTGCTACCAAGTTTGTTAGTAAAACGTTTACTGTTGACAGGAGAACAAGAGGAGACAATAGGACGAGGTGGATAAATTTATAATAAGGCCGTTTAATCACATGTAAAGATATCTTAGTAAAATCTTGCAGCAAGGCTCTTTCTGTCTGACTCCTAGTGAATCGTCCGGGAAAGAGGCCAGTTTCCAGAATTGTACAGTACTATATAGACAACAAGCAAAGTAGGTAGATCTGCGAGTCCGGCCTTCCGATTGGTCAATCTGGGTCTTGGGTAGTCCTGATCAGGCCTGGTGTCCACGTTCCATTGGTTCCTGAGAGTTCTTTGTCCTGAGGTCCAACCATGGGTTGGGTGTGTCTGTGTGATTGTCATGGGGGAGGGGAATTGTGGGTGCCGTGTATATGTCCAATGTGTCCAGCATATGTCCAAGAGAAAGAGGGGGTGTGTATGTTGTGTCAACTTATAGGTAATGTTGAGAAGTTGTTAAAACAAGTTACCAATATCTAATACAATTTCTTACAGTATGTATATTTATATATGTGTGTATGTATGTATGTACAGTGTGTGTGTGTGTGTGTGTGTGTGTGTGTGTGTGTGCGTGTGTGTGTGTGTGTATATATATATTTACAAAATATATGGGGGATTGGAAATGATGCAGACAAGTGTGTGCCTTTCCAAATCATGTCCATTCAATTGATTTTACCACAGATGGACTCCAATCAAGTTGTAGAAACATCTCAAGGATGATCAATGGAAACACCTGAGCTCAATTTTGAGTAAATAAGGTATTTCAGTTTTTTATTTTTAATAAATTGCAAACACTTCTCAACCTGTTTTCGCTTTGTCATTATGGGGAATGGGAGATTCGATATCGGCCGATAGTTTTTTCGATTTTCTGGGTCAAGGTTTGGCTTTTTCAAGAGGCTTTATTACTGCCACTTTTAGTGAGTTTGGTACACATCCGGTGGCATAATAAATAACATTAATAGACAGGTACAGAATTATATCAATTTAAAATAAGAATACACTTTCATAATCATAATAACGGCTACACTGCAGTCATCCATTTTGTTTTAGGTGCTTACTGTTACAAATGCACGTCCTGATCCTAATCTCTCAGAACCAGTTGTTCGGTGAAAAACTTTGGAGCCGCCATGTCCTTGGTTCTCCCGTTTGACGTCAATACTATTCATAATAATAATGTGATTCATAGAGGTTGCTGAACGCAAGTGCAATGAAAACGAACGGAAATGGAAATGCAACAATTCCTCCAGCTAAGGCTTCAACCACAGTCTTCACTCTAGCACCTGTGCCATTCAGCTCATAAATGAGCTACAGATGGAGTTTCCTCCCTGCTAAGGCTTCAATTTAAACCTTAAATTGAAACTTCCCATTTGGGCTAACAGTAACAGAGCTAACACTGGATTGTGGGGGTTTGCAGTTGATAAAAAGAAAATTCAAATGTTGGATATCCCCACTCTAGCTGGATTCCAATAGGAATTGCACATCCCTTGCAAGCCAGCATAATGCGACTTGCAGGCCTGAGTTTCAGGCCACTACGTTAGGGTAAAACTAGGCCTTAAAAAATAAGGTCTTATGAAATATATATTGTTTTTTCTTAAATAATAACATTTTAATGATAATATATTTGCTTAGGATCTCACTTGGTGAAAGCCACATGACTGAAAATGAGTCCAACAACCATGTCACTAAAAAATACAGTCATGGGTAGTAACTCTCTACGATTCACTCGAAAAGGCAAGGCACACTGGGAAATATGCAAATAGAGCTTTACACTGAGCAAAGTGTTAATTTAAAACTGAAAAGTATGGACCCATATAGACACTGGAGAGGAGAGGAGATCATCTGATGTGTGATCTCTGGTCAGAGCTAACAGGTTGTGTCACGCTCAGGGATTTGACAGCAATGAAACCGACACACACCAAAACTGATGGACTCTAACTCCTTATATTCTCATCTCTCCCTCCTCTTTTTCTCTCTCCCTTCTTCTCTCGTTATGTCTACCTCTCTCTTCCACGTCTCTCTCTCTCTCTCTCCCTCTCTCACAAACACTTTTTCTCCTTTGTAGTGTTATCTTTCCTTGGCCTCCCTCCCTCCTCTTCTCTCTTCCTCCTGGCACTCTGTAGCAGGTCTTGGCTTGTTTGGACTGAGTGATGTCTTCATCACCAATCTCCTGTGTCTGTGGCTCTTCCCAGTTTTAAGTGTCTACCTCCCCTCAATGTGGAGCTGTGAGAAACGGTGTCCTTCGGATCCGCTGGAGTTCTGTGGTGTGAGGAGAGCTAAGCTAACTCCAGAGCCAAAAGGAGAGAGAAAGGGATAATATGAGAGTAGGAGGGAGAGAGAGGGAGAATAAGAGGGTGGGAGAGAGAGAATAAGAGGATAGGAGAGAGAGAGAGAGAGAGAGAGGTGCAGTAGGGATGTGCAGAGAACTGGAATACGTGTGTGTGCATGAGCATGTGTGTGTAAGTTCCCAGGAGAGGGAGAATCTTACAAAAGAGAGAAAACCCAGCAGGTGAGAATCCAATCCAGGGCTTATATCCATATAATATAAGCACTGTTCAACTGCTATTACTATACTGAAGAAAAAGATTAACTGCAACAAGCAACAATTTTGAAGATTTTACTGAGTTACAGTTTATAGAAGCCAATCAGTCAATTTAAATTAATTCATTAGACCCTAATCTATGGATTTCACATGACTGGGCAGGGGTACAGCCATGTGTGTAGACCAACCCACTTGGCAGCCAGGCATACCCACCTAGAAGTATGTGGACACCTGCTCGTCGAACATCTAATTCCAAAATGATGGGCATTAATATGGAGTTGGTCCCCCCTTTGCTGCTATAACAGCCTCCACTCGTCTCTTGAAGGCTTTCCACTCAGTTGGAACATTGCTGCGGGGAGCATCAGTGAGGTCGGGCACTGATGTTGGGCGATTAGGCCTGGCTCGCAGTCGGCGTTCCAATTCATCCCAAAGGTGTTTGATGGGGTTGAGGTCAGGGCTCTGTGCAGGCCAGTCAAGTTCTTACACACCGATCTCGTCAAACCATTACTGTATGGACCTCGCTTTGTGCACGGGGCATTGTCATGCTGAAACAGGAAAGAGCCTTCCCCACAAAGTTGGAAGCACAAAATCATCTAGAATGTCATTGTATGCTGTAGAGTTAAGATTTCCCTTCACTGGAACTAAGGGGCCCTAACCATGAAAAACATCCTCAGACCATTATTCCTTCTCCACCAATCTTTACAGTTGGCACTGTGCAGTCGGGCAGGTAGCGTTCTCCTGGCATCCGCCAAACACAGATGAATCAGTCAGACTGCCAGATGGTTTAGCGTTATTTATCACTCCAGAGAACGCGTTTCCACTGCTCCAGAGTTCAATGGCGGCGAGCTTTAAACCACTCCAGCCAACGCTTGGCATTCGGCACGGTGATCTTTGGCATTCGGCACGGTGATCTCAGCCACGGAAACCCATTTCATGAAGCTCCCGATGAACAGTTATTTTGCTGACGTTGCTTCCAGAGACAGTTTGGAACTCGGTAGTGAGTGTTGCAACCGAGGATAGACGAGTGTTACACGCTTCAGCACTCGGCGGGGCCGTTCTGTGAGCTTGTGTGGCCTACCACTTTGAAGCTGAGCTATTGTTGCTCCTAAACGTTTCCACTCACAATAATAGCACTTACAGTTGACCGGGGCAACTCTAGCAGGGCAGAAATCTGAAGAACTGATTTGTTGGAAAGGTGGCATCCTATGACGGTGCAGTACGGGCATTCTACTGCCAATGTTGGTCTATGGAGATTGCATTGCTGTGTGCTTGATTTTATACACCTGTCAGAAACTGGTGTGGCTGAAATATCAAAATCCAATCATTTGAAGGGGTGTCCACATACTTTTGGCCATGTGGTGTATATTGTTTAATAATGTACATTGGTAATACTTAAACAATATGCAATCGAGTATGTTGAGATTAGCTGACTAAGATCGAGAAATGGTAATGAGAAGCGAAGAACAAAGCAAGTATTTCGTTAACATAGTAGCGGGTACAAGTTCCATAATATAAGGCGAAATCATAAGTTACAAAGCATCACTGGCATTAAAACAGGCCTTATTCTAGGCGTTAAGATCTAAGCGTGAACAAAACATTCCTACTCAGGCCAAAGGCCAAGCAGTCTAGAGAAGAGTGTTTTCATGGAACCGTTTCCGTAGGTCAAGAGATCGAACACAATACCTTTCATTACATTTATGCCATTTGAAGGTTAACTTTTCAAACCATAACCATTCACCATTGACCAAATTTCGGTAGCTTGATCAATCTGGCCCAATCTCCACAGCATGTCACAGCATCCAAAGGCTTGTGTGGGGGATGAGGCCAATGCAGAATAAAACCTTTTACATACAGTACTTTCAAGTTCACCCTGTGCAGATACAAGTTACCACAGAGATCATACATCAATATAGATGGCATAAGAATTATCCTCAGAGGACAAGTTTCAGAAGAATACCAAACATGGCTGCAATAGCATTATTCTAACACACATTTCAATAAAGGCATTTTGTCCTCTTAACGGGGAAGGGCTAACTGGTCCTTGAGCATCGTCTTGGTCCATTTGCCATGCGGACCCAGGTGAAAAAGAGCAAATAAGTTGGCGCGGGGTCTTCATACGTCTGTCTATGACGTTTGATAAGTGACGTTGTACCGATGACACTGTCCTGTCTGACTCAGTGTGTCTGTCTGTCTGTCTGTCTGACTGTCCTTGTCCTTGTCATATTGAGCAGTGTCGAGAGGGACTACAGCCACTGACATCCACTCTCTGTTTGTCTCTTTACACCAACATCACAGAGAGAGGGGGGGGGGGCGATAGAGAGAGAGAGAATAGGAAAGGGGGAGGGAGGGGAGGAGAGGAAGGGAGAGAGACGAGGAGTGAGGAGGGAAGGAGGGATTTCGAATCAAAGAGAAGGGAGGGAGAAGGAGAGCAAAGGGGAGGGCTTAGGGAAATAGAGAGCGTTATTGAGTGAGAGAGAGTGTAAAGCATGTTGCTGCTGCTGGCTCTGTATTGCGCTGTGAGCAAAGGACGAGAAAGAAAGAGAGAGAGGGAAAGAGGGAGTCACACACACACCCTGTCTCTTGCACACACACACACAGAGAAACTGAGAAGTGTCTTGCTCGGGAGATTGAGAGACACATGCACGCACTCTCACTCTCTCACACATGCACACACACACAGGGGGAGTGGTGAAGGCAGGCTCCGGTGCGTTTTGAAGCAGCAGTGAGAGTAAGAGAGAGGACTAGCCAGTACAGAGGACAGACGACTCTTAAGCTTGAACGGACCGTCACCTACTTACCAGCCCCCAGCCGATGAGCCACAGCCACGGCCACAGCACCGTAAGAGACTACAGCTACCTGTCACCTCCATCCCTTCCTCCATCCCTCTCTCCCCCTCAACTCATCAGTGTCTGTGTGAAGGGCACTCGGCTGTAGTGGTTCTGTAGTTAGCGCGCCTTGCAGAGTTGGAGATCTGAGGGGAGGATAGGCAGCAGGCGTACTGCATGTGTTCCCCCTCTCTCTCTGCTCTCGTTCTTCATCTCTCTCGCTCCCTCGTTCATGAATGTCACCTCTGTCTGTGGGAACTGCTGGTATTTACAAATGTTTCTTTCTCTCTCCCTCTTCCTCTCTCTCCCTCTGTCACTCTTGGGGGGGGTAGGTGATAAAAGGGGTTATGCCAGGAGAGCTTGAAAGGAAGGGAAGATCCAGCTCTCCGTCCGTCCATCTGTCCGTCCGTCCGCCTCTCTTCATCCTCATCCCCCTTTTTTTCGGAGCCGATATCTCAGGTCGGACTGTCCCATTTTTGAATTCTTTCCTTTTCTCTCGTCATTCTCTTGTTTTGATGGCGGGATGTTAAAGATCAGGTGAAGAAAGGAGGAGCTACATTGTGGACGTCTGCCAGGTCATGTCATTTATACATTTTTTGTTTGTTGTTATTTCAACGCTCCCTCATTTCTCCTCCTCCTGACTGAATTGGAGAGTGTGTGTGAGACGCAGGACTGGAGCCTACGAGGACTTTGAGACTGATCTGTTTTGATATGATTCGGTCGTCAGGAAAATTCTTTCCTACCCTGACGGAGCTGTATCAAAGTTAGCTGGTGCTCCAGGGACAGGAGGGGGCCGTGGGGAGGGCCTGTGGCCCACGACGGAGCACCCACATTGGGACACATGCAGAGAGGGACACTGGCATAGTGGTTCATCTCACCCGCTGTTTTCTGTGTACAAGGAAAATGACAACATTCGTTTTCTATTGTCCTGTTGCCACGTTGACGGAGGGACAGTGACATAGCAGGGCAACACCTGAACAACAACAACGGTAACAGCAAGGACAGGCAACAGCCATATCTAAAAGACAACAACAGTTAAACCACCAGTGACAGCAACAACGCACTGCAACAACGCACTGCATCTAACCAAACCTCAATCAGCCAACACCTGATAACTTTGGGTGGGCCTTTGACAAGGACTCCACCCCTCCATCTCTCCATCCCCCTCTCTCCACCTCTCGCTCTGCTGCGGTGTTCTTCTCCCTTCATCCTCCAGCGAGAATCCCCTAGTGACCCCACTCTGCTACTATATTTATCCAGATATTGTTGACATTATATTGACATTTATATGTCAATCTAGGCAAGTTTGCTCAAAGGATTCTGGGTAATCACCCCGGGCGGTGCTCCATCGCCCTGGGTGAAAGGGCAGGGGGGCGGCCCACGGTTCCCCCCGACCACAACCGGGTGAAGAGCGGGCGCGGGCAGCAAGATGGCGGCTCTCGCCAGCTCGTTGATCCGCCAGCGGCGGGAAGTGAAGGACCCCCAGGCCAACCGGCAGGTGGCCAACAAGAGGAAGCCGTGCCCCAAGGCCAACAAGTCCCTGTGCCAGAAACAGATATTATTACTCATTTCAAAAGTCCGACTATGTGGCAATCGAGGCCGAAAATTAGAAAAAAGACCGGGTGAGTCAACACTTATATCTTTCTCTTTTCTGTTTTTTTTTCTTTCTTTCTTTCTTTCTTGTCTTTCTTTCATTCCCGCTGAGATTCAGGTTTGAATCTTTGGTCTGGTTCATTAAAAGAAAAGCTCCTTTACCTCCCTGTTACTGAACACACACGCAGAGTATGAGTTGAGTCTGTGCTCCCGGTAGGAAGGAGAGGTGTTGTTCAGGTATTGACCAAGCGGCGACACTAGCATAAGCCCCCGTCGTATGTGGGAGGTCAATGGAGCTGATCACAGGTTTATTGAACTCAGGTCAAGGTGAATCATCAGGGGAATGGCTGGAACATCTGTTGCATTATCAGCTAAATGGAAGCGAGAGGGAATAACTATTTGCATGTACTGGTTCTGTTCAGCCTGTCTGTAGAGAATCTAAAACCTTCAGACATATATCCAGTCACTTCTGACAATACAATAAAAGCACATTTTCTCTCTCAGACACAACTGAACCATCTAAACACCTCAATTCCCCTGTTACAATACACCTCAATGGTCAAACAAGAGTCCTAGTATACATGACAGAGAATTAACCAGAAAACTGTCCCCTTCTCTGTCTGTAATGGCTCTGATTATTGTGTTACGTGTCAACACGGCGGACCGACCAGCAGACAGGTGCCGGTCATTCGCGACAGTCGAATGAACTTGACATATGGCGTAGTGATTTAGCGCCGTATGAAAACGTCACTAGTCTCATTTACGATTCTGGGGGCCGTTCACTGAGGGGCCCCCACGGTAACTGGCTTGGGACTATTTCTACAGTAGGTGTTGTGTAAAATGAACCGTGTATGTGTATGAGTGTGTGTATGTGTATGTGTATGTGTATGTGTGTGTGTGTGTGTGTGTGTGTGCGTGCGTGTGTGTATGTGTAATAAACTCAGAGACACATTTAGCCTGTCAGAGTAAATCTATCACAAGACATTTCTGGTTAGCGGAATTAAACTAGACGTGAGGAGGCATATTCCCAGACTGCTTTGGGGTCTTCGTCACTTCATCTGGTGGCGTTTTATGACCTCCTATATAAATGTACCAAAATGATGTTTAATGGTGGCAATCGTATTTCTATGAGGTAGCGTGAGACATTGGGTTGAGTATGACATCTAAGAAAAAACAGTTCTTTAAAGGGATATTCTGGCATTTAGGATGAACTCGTGGACACCAGTTTTATGTCTGTGCGTGCTGTATGAAGGAAATAAGAGGTCTATTCGCAAACCAACGCTGACTGGAAAATGGCTTCATTTTTTTTTTACTTTAACACTGCTTAATTGACAAATCTCGCAGTATCCCTTTAATGTAAAAAAGAAAAAGCAATAGTATGAATATTTTTTACAACATTGTGATGTTTGGAAATAAAGAGCACATCCTGATTTTGTGTGATATTCACACTGTGACACACATCTGGATCCTCTTGCCATTTGGAAGCGGTCGTTTGGAGGGTGCTGGGGGTGTCAATGAATTGGATTGATTTAGGACTTGTGACGTCACCTTTAGAACCTATTAGCCTTTTCTCTCTCGGTATACCGTCTTCTATTTAATGTCATATGTCCAAGTACGATTTCAGGCATGTCGCTTTAAGAATTGAAGGCTCACTTACTGTTTGATGCTGTTTGAGGTTTCTCTCTATTGTGGTTGGATTGTTGTGTGAATTCTCTATGAATGTTGTGTGAACGTTCTATAAATCAGTGGTTCTCAACCCACATTAAACCAATCTGGGAAACCATTTTTAATGCTATATTGATAGTAATTGTAGCAATCATATGACAAAGGAAAATAATTCAATGTTGCCCATATTCTTGATGAAGAATGTTAATAAGCCCTGCTAATAGCACCTCATTAAAAATACTGTGACTCAAGAAAAATATGTCAAACGGTGAAATGATTTAATCACTCTCCCTGGTTTTAGTCATTTAGTCATTTCAGTTCAGACCAGTTGAGAATCGCTGCTATAAATGTTGTGTGAACGTTCGATAAATGTTGTGTGAGCATTCGATAAATGTTGTGTGACCGTTCGATAAATGTTGTGTGAACGTTCGATAAATGTTGTGTGAACGTTCGATAAATGTTGTGTGAACGTTCGATAAATGTTGTGTGAGCATTCGATAAATGTTGTGTGAACGTTCTATAAATGCGGTGTGAGCGTTCGATAAATGCGGTGTGAGCGTTCTATGAACGTCGACCAGCCATATTTCATCAGGATAATCACCATGGAAACCTTAACCCTGAACACAGCATCTGCCGTTGTGGCGACCACACTGTAATTACAGGTGTAAAATATGGTGGGACACACTCACGCTCACACAGTCACACCGATCCAGGCCACAGTGAAAACAGATATAAAGGCCAGGTCCTAATGGCCTGCCATTGTTTGAGACCCATTCCTTTTCTTTACAGTCTGATTGATTTATGATGGCAATACAAGCCCCTTTGCCCTTCTATGGGTTCTCCACAATGGTGACATTCACTTTAAGATGTAGCTGGGCCCCTGTCATTGTGGGAATATTGCTGAGAGAGAGAGAGAGATAGCGAGAGAGAGTGAGAGAGAGAGAGAGAGACTTAATAATTTGTTCAGGGTGCGTGAGGAGGTGTGTGTGTGTGTGGTACATGGTAACGAGGGATGGAGAGAGGAATGGAGAGAGAGATGGAGAGAGGGGATAGCTGTGTAATGTTTAATTCCTGTATCAACTATGGTGACAGTTCGAACGTGTAGTATGGCAGTGTGTGATCTTTCCATTGGTGTGTGTTGTTTTGTTTGTGTTGGTGAGTGTGGTGGTGCGGGTGATATGGGTCAATATGTTTTAGTGTGTTTGTGTGTCTCTGTGAGTGTGTGAGTGCTCCAAGTGTTCCTGCGTGAGTGTGTGAGTGGCAACGCAATCCCTTACAGAAAAACCACATGAGATGTCAGTTAGAGAATGAGGTGAGTGGCGAATGTTAGAGGACACGGAGATGTCAGTTAGAGAATGAGGTGAGTGGCGAATGTTAGAGGACACGGAGATGTCAGTTAGAGAATGAGGTGAGTGGCGAATGTTAGAGGACACGGAGATGTCAGTTAGAGAATGAGGTGAGTGGCGAATGTTAGAGGACACGGAGATGTCAGTTAGAGAATGAGGTGAGTGGCGAATGTTAGAGGACACGGAGATGTCAGTTAGAGAATGAGGTGAGTGGCGAATGTTAGAGGGGGAATAATTAGCCACATACACCTCCTAGCCATTCACATGTGACACTTCACACGATTTGTGATATCATGTGAAAACGTGTTTTTTGGACCACTTCACACGTGATATGAGGAAACCCCGGGGGGGTACTATCCCAAACTAATGACGGCCCACCCTCCACTTCAGCCCAGTCAGCTGTTAAGAAGGTCAGCCTGCTCCACTGCAACCAACACTACATGGAGCAGGAATCACCACATGGGAATTAGAGAAGGTGTGAATGCGCACATGCGAGAGTGAGAGAGAAGGAATGGGATGATGTCTAGGGCATAAATGCTGTTAACCAAACAGAATACAGTAACACCTAGACCACACATCATTTTAGGGGCACGGTCATCTATGGTGTGTGTGTTTAATCAATCAATCAAGTTTATTTTATATAGCCCTTCGTACATCAGCTAATATCTCGAAGTGCTGTACAGAGACCCAGCCTAAAACCCCAAACAGCTAGAATGCAGGTGTAGAAGCACGTGTGTGTGTGTGTGTGTGTGTGTCTCTGTGTTTGCCTAGAGACTAATGATGTGGTGTGTGTGTGTGTCTGCATGATAGTGGGCCTGCACAAGGATGTGTCTGTGTGTCTGTGTTTGCATAGGGACAAATGATGTGGTGACAACACACACACTCTGGCTGACTGGTGGTGTGTATAAAGGAAGTGTGTGTGTTTGTGTGTGTGTGTGTGTGTATAGAGGCAGCGTGTTAGCGGCTCATTCTTGCAGTGTGATTCATCAGGCCCCGTCAGCACCGCTCATTAACACACTGATTTATCAATAACAGACACACACACACACAGATTTGATCAACAACACCGTGCTCAGTTTAGAGAGCAGCCGCTCAGCCCTGCACACACACAGAGCGGTATCGGCCTGTCCCGAGGTTAACCCATCTCTCTCTCTCTCTCTCCCCCCTCTCTCTCCCTCCTTCCATTCTTCCCTCACCCTCTAAGTGTATCTTCTCTCCCTGGCTAAAGTAACCATGGCAGCGTTGTCAGTGAGCCAGGCAGTTAGTCAGGGACAAAGGGGAGCTGGGGCATTGTGTATTATATATGCTACAGTACATAGACCCAGGAACCAGTCTATTGTGAAGCTGATAATGTGCATCTATAACATACAGTAACTCTAATTATTATAGGGGAGTGGCTACTATTGGAGATGAAATGACAGGCATTCACTGTTGTGCGAGGATTGTGTATGCATGATGCTTGATGCAAGTAACTACATACAGTAGACAGTATTACACACACACACACACACACACACACACAAGCAAGTTTTTCAATAAGGATATGGGTCCGTCAATTAGGATATTGCTTTCCCATTAGTGTTGTAGTGTATGAAAAATACAACTACCGCAATAAACCACAGAAAATGTAAGTGTTACATACCACTGAACATTTTAAATGATTTCATTAAGTTATTGTTTCCAAACACGGTCGCAGATCTATAAAAGGCTATGAGCTGTGAGCGTATGACAGCAATTTGTATCCCGCCATTCAGACCACCGCCATCCATGAGAATTATGTCTGATTCTACCCGTCTAAGGCGGCCGTAAATTTCCACTCTTCAGTTCCATTGTTTTTCACTACTCACCTCCTGTTTAATGCCAATGGGACAGATGTTGTGTGTGAAAATGGTGCCCGGTAGCAATGGGTTTTAGATGATCACATTTGGTCCTACCTGTCTGATTTATGGTTTTATGTGGAAAGTATATTTGTTTTCTGTGGGTTTGGGTTGGACGTCAATCATCGTCCATGGGCATCTACGGGCGATGACTTTGGGGAGGTGGTGGGGAGGGCTGGGTATAGTGCCTGGTAAAGGCATTATTTGGATTGGTGCGAGTGCGAGTGCCATGGTACCAAAGTGGGACAGAGAGAGAAGGGCAGTCGATTTGGGATCGGAATTACCGTGCTTCAGATGACCTTCAAAGTAAGAGCACAGAGGGACAATGCACATTTACACACACACACACACACACACACACACACACACACACACACACACACACACACACACACACACACACACACACACACACACACACACACACACACACACACACACACACACACACACACACACACACACACACACACACACACAATCTGTGACAGGTGTGCCACTGGTATCAGTATGTCAAACAGCTCAGGGGTCATCAATGCACAATTAACCTGTAACACCATCTGTAACTTGTACCGGTGACACACACACAGGTAGAGTGCCCAATTAGTGCCCGGTGAGAGCATCGGCATGGATAGGTGACAGTGCCATGGTACCAAAGTGGGACAGAGAGATTGGAGCACTTGATTTTGGATCGAACAACTGCGCTTCAGTTGACCTTCAAAGTAGGAAAAAACATAGGGACAACACACACACACACACACACACACACACACACACACACACACACACACACACACACACACACACACACACACACACACACACACACACACACACACACACACACACACACACACACACACACACACACACACACACACACACACACACACACACACACACACACAAAGTCAAAAACTGCACTGCAACAGCAGGGCTCGCAATTTTAACAAATCACCACACTTTTACAGCATAGAATGGTGCAATCAAGCAACACGTCAACAAACCTTTTTTTGTGAGAAATTGGACAAAATCATCACAAATTGTCATGCAGAATGTCATGACTGCCGAAGCAAAAATCAAACATTTTGGACCGCAGCTACCACAAAAAAAAAATCACATTTTTTGGGCCAAAAATCTGTAGGGACTGATTGATCCGGTCTTGTCATGTACAGTTGTGGCCAAAAATATTAGCACCCTTGCACCTTTTTCAAGTAAGTCACAATTTCCCCTAATAATAAGTTGAAATTGAACAAAGTATTTGGTCTCCAAATTCTTTATTTTACTGTTAATATTACAGAACCTTTGTTTTTGATTCAGAACTTAATATATCCATTTAAATCAGAAAATAAACAGGAATGGCATTGACAAAATTATTGACACCCTAGACTTAGTATTTGGTAGCACTGCCTTTGGTCAAAATTCAAGCACTTCTGATAACCATCAATGAGCTTCCGGCACTTCTGTACTGGAAGTTTGGCCCACTCCTCTTGTGCAAACTGCTCCAGTTCTCCCAGATTAGAAGGGGGTCTTCTCCCAACTGCTGCTTTCAGATTTCTCCAAATTTTAAATGGGATTTAGATCTGGACTCATTGCTGGCCACTTCAGAACAGTCCAGTGTTTTGTCTTGAACTAATCCTGGGTGCTTTTTGAAGTACACTGCTCAAAAAAATAAAGGGAACACTAAAATAACACATCCTAGATCTGAATGAATGAAATATTCTTATTAAATACTTTTTTCTTTACGTAGTTGAATGTGCTGACAACAAAATCACACAACATTTTTCAATGGAAATCAAATTTATCAACCCATGGAGGTCTGGATTTGGAGTCACACTCAAAATTAAAGTGGAAAACCACACTACAGGCTGATCCAACTTTGATGTAATGTCCTTAAAACAAGTCAAAATGAGGCTCAGTAGAGTGTGTGGCCTCCACGTGCCTGTATGACCTCCCTACAACACCTGGCCATGCTCCTAAAGAGGTGGCGGATGGTCTCCTGAGGCATCTCCTCCCAGACCTGGACTAAAGCATCCGCCAACTCCTGGACAGTCTGTGGTGCAACGTGGCGTTGGTGGATGGAGCGAGATATGATGTCCCAGATGTGCTCAATTGGATTCAGGTCTGGGAAACGGGCGGGTCAGTCCATAGCATCAATGCCTTCCTCTTGCAGGAACTGCTGACACACTCCAGCCACATGAGGTCTAGCATTGTCTTGCATTAGGAGGAACCCAGGGCCAACCGCACCAGCATATGGTCTCACAAGGGGTCTGAGGATCTCATCTCGGTACCTAATGGCAGTCAGGCTACCTCTGGCGAGCACATGGAGGGCTGTGCGGCCCCCCAAAGAAATGCCACCCCACACCATGACTGACCCACCACCAAACCGGTCATGCTGGAGGATGTTACAGGCAGCAGAACGTTCTCCACGGCGTCTCCAGACTCTGTCACGTCTGTCACGTGCTCAGTGTGAACCTGCTTTCATCTGTGAAGAGCACAGGGCGCCAGTGGCGAATTTGCCAATCTTGGTGTTCTCTGGCAAATGCCAAACGTCCTGCACGGTGTTGGGCTGTAAGCACAACCCCCACCTGTGGACGCCGGGCCCTCATACCACCCTCATGGAGTCTGTTTCTGACTGTTTGAGCAGACACATGCACATTTGTGGCCTGCTGGAGGTCATTTTGCAGGGCTCTGGCAGTGCTCCTCCTGCTCAAAGGCGGAGGTAGCGGTCCTGCTGCTGGGTTGTTGCCCTCCTACGGCCTCCTCCACGTCTCCTGATGTACTGGCCTGTCTCCTGGTAGCGCCTCCATGCTCTGGACACTACGCTGACAGACACAGCAAACCTTCTTGCCACAGCTCGCATTGATGTGCCATCCTGGATGAGCTGCACTACCTGAGCCACTTGTGTGGGTTGTAGACTCCGTCTCATGCTACCACTAGAGTGAAAGCACCGCCAGCATTCAAAAGTGACGAAAACATCAGCCAGGAAGCATAAGTGGTCTGTGGTCACCACCGGCAGAACCACTCCTTTATTGGGGGTGTCTTGCTAATTTCCTATAATTTCCACCTGTTGTGTATTCCATTTGCACAACAACATGTGACATTTATTGTCAATCAGTGTTGCTTCCTAAGTGGACAGTTTGATTGCACAGAAGTGTGATTGACTTGGAGTTACATTGTGTTGTTTATGTATTCCCTTTATTTTTTTGAGCAGTGTATGTTTGGGGTTATTGTCCTGCTGGAAGACCCATGACCTTTGACGGACACCCAGCTTTCTGACACTGGGTCCGACATTGCACTCCAAAATGCCTTGGTATTCTCCTGATTTCATGATGCACACGTTCAAGGCACCCAGTTCCAGGGGCAGCAAAGCAACCCCAAAACATTACTGAACCTCCTCCATGTTTGACTGTAGGGAAGGTGTTATTTTACTTGAAAGCTTAATTTTGTTCTCTGTAAACAAAGCGATTGTGTGCTTTACCAAAAAGCTCTAATTTGGTCTCATCTGTTCACAGGACATTTTCCCAGAAGGGTTTTGGCATGTTCAGGTGTCAAATTGCAGCCCATCTGTCTTATGTCTTTCTCTCAGCAATGGGGTCCTTCTGGGTCTCCTACCATATAACCCCCTTTCATTGAGTTGGCGACGGATGGTGGAGTTGAAACTGTCGTACCTTGTGTCTGAAGGTCAGCTTGAATCTGTGTGGCAGTTGATCGAGGTGATTTCTCCACAATTCAAACAATCGTTCGCTGCACTCTTCCATCAAGTTCTCTCTTGCGGCCACATCCAGGGAGGTTGGCTACAGTGGCATGGGACTTAAACTTCTTGATAACATTACGTACGGTGGAAACAGGAACATCAAGGTCTCTGGAGACGGACTTGTAGCCTTGAGATTGTCCATGCTTGGCTACAATCTTGTGTCTGACCTCCTCAGATAATTCTCTGGTTTTCTTTCTTTTCTCAATGCTCATTGCGGTACACACAGTGACACAAAACAGGAGAATGAGTCTTTTTCTCTATTCAGACTGGTTGAGTACATGATTTTTATACTGCAGACGCCTTCAACTCAGCACAGGTGAGTTCAATTACAAAGTAAATGAGAATCACCTGTTAGAAATCTAGTTATTTCTAACTACTTCCAGAAGGTGCCAATAATATTGTCCGGGCCATTTTAGGATTTCTTTGTGGAATTAGCTAAGATTCAGTAAATTATTAAATTTTATTTTATTTCTCAACTGCACACCGAAGACATACATACGTGGATCCCAAAATATGTTTTAATTTCAACAGTTTTCTGGAAGAAATGCTGCATTATTTGAAAAAAGTGCAAGGGTGCCAATATTTTTGGCCACGACTGTATGTAGTTGGCAGCCTTCTCTCTCATTGTGAATATGTGACTTAAGCACATGCAGGTAAAAGAAGATGTTTCTGTCAAGGCAGCATCTTCCTCTCTCCCCACCTTCTTGACTCAATGTCAAAAATTAGCAAGTGGCGAGATGACATGAATGAAGCATTGTCCCTTTAATCAATGGCCACACTTCTAATGTCAGTATTAACATGCACTGAGACAGAAAATGCTAATGTAGGCTTTCCTATGCAATCAATTTGCCTGATTTTATGCACACACAGATGTGCATACGGTGCATTCGGAAAGTATTCAGACCCCTTGACTTTTCCCACATTTTGTTACAGCCTTATTCTAAAATGGATTAAATTGTTTTTCTTCCCTCATCAATCTACACATAATACCCCATAATGACAAAGCAAAAAATGGTTTTGGGAATTTGTAGCAAATGTGTAAAAAATATATATTATCATCAATCTACACACAATACCCCATAATGAAATACAAAAACAGGCATTTAGAAACTGAAATATTACATTTGCATAAGTATTCAGACTCTTCACTCAGTACTTTGTTGAAGCACATTTGGCAGTGATTATGGCCTCTAGTCTTCTTGGTATGACATTACAAGCTTGGCACACCTGTATTTGAGGAGTTTCATAAGCTCTGTCAGGTTGGATGGGGAGCGTCGCCGCACAGCTATTTTCAGGTCTCTCCAGAGATTTTCGATCGGGTTCAAGTCTGTGCTCTGGCCGGGCCACTCAAGGACATTCAGAGACTTGTCCTGAAGCTACTCCTGCGTTGTCTTGGCTGTGTGCTCAGGGTCGTTGTCCTGTTGGGAGGTGAACCTTCGCCCCAGTCTGATGTCCTGAGTGCTCTGGAGCAGGTTTTCATCAAGGATCACTCTGTACTTTGCTCTGTTCATCTTTGCCTCGATCCTGACTAGTCTCCCAGTCCCTGACCTGAAAAACATCCCCACAGCAACAGTTTTCAGCTGTGCTAACATAATTGCAAAAGGGTTTTCTAATGATCAATTAGCCTTTTAATACGATAAACTTGGATTAACTAACACAACTTGACATTGGAACACAGGAGTGATGGTTGCTGATAATGGGCCTCTGAACGCCTAAGTAGATATTCCATTAAACATCTGCCGTTTCCAGCCACAATAGTCATTTTCAACATTAACACTGTCTACACTGTATTTCTGATCAATTTGATGTTATTTTAACAAAGATTTTTTTTTAGCTTTTCCTTCAGAAACATTGAAATTTCGAAGTGACCCCAAACGTTTGAACGGTAGTGTATATGCAGAGAAAAACACAAATGCGCATGCACCACAACCACCACCCCTCTCCCCTTCACCCCTCGTGGCCATGCGTGCAGAGTGTGATATCTCTGTCGGCCCTGTCACACCGGCCTCACACACCCTCATGAAATAACTCTTCCCTCTATCCCCCTCTTTCCTATCCTCCGTCTCCTCCCCCTCTCTTCATGGAGGGATTAGGGGGTGACAACAGGTGGGAAAGACAAAATAGATAATGGCATACTATGCTCCTGGCATCTCTCTCTCTCTACCCCCCCACGCCTCTCTCCAGCTACCACTACCCCTTCCCACACACGCACACATATACACATGCTGCACTAAAACATGTATACTAACGGCCACTTAAAGCAATCTTTTGACATGAGTACATGAAACACAGTTAATGGTAACTGCCCAGTGAAATCTCACTTTTAAAAGTTCATATTCTGTTAACTCATAACCAAATAATGTTGTTGACTTGTCCTATACTCGTATTTGTGGCCAAAGCATAAATTGGAGAAAAAACACTTAACCCCACCCTCAAACTTGTATCTCAAACAGCGTTAAAAGAATGCTTGCTATTTCCTTATAGAACATGATGTCATCTCCCTGAGGAGGATAATCTGGCCAATCAGCAGTCTAATGACCATTATACGCCCGTACCCTTCTGTTGTTGGGGTACACACACACCGTTCCAACACAGAAAATCAGCTTTTTAACAAACTTAATTTTTTTTAGTTAGGAAGGAAAACTATAAATAGGTAATATTTCATAGAAATCTGGAAACTCTGGGCAGTTACTTTAAATATTCAACACCTTCCATACTAAGTACATGAACTACATTAAAACATTCATGCTCTTCTGCCATGCAGCCAGCAACCACACTACTCATTATCAACATGACATCCGGAGGAGCAGTGTGTGTGTGTGTGTGTGTGTGTGTGTGTGTGTGTGTGTGTGTGTGTGTGTGTGTGTGTGTGTGTGTGTGTGTGTGGTGTGTGTGTGTGTGTGTGTGTGTGGTGTGTGTGTGTGTGTGTGTGTGTGTGTGTGTGCACGCAATGGCACGTGTATGCATACGTGCCTGAGCTTTCACGTCTGTCTGTGTGACTGTTCTTGTCTGTGTGTGTGTGTGTGTGTGTGTGTGTCTGCTCATGCCTGCGTGGTTCCGTGTATGTGTGCCCGTGTGTGTGTGTGTCAACCATCCCATAAGAGGTAGCTAGAGTGGAGTGTAGAGTGCTAGTATTTAGACTAACAAGGAGTACATTACAGCAGTAAAGAGGCTCCCTGTTGATGTTCTGCTAAGGCAGAGTAGTGTTGTGACGGTAGGGCTGATGATGTAACAGGACCTTCTGCATTACAGGGACGGGGCTGATCTCTGTGCACTGTGGGGTCTCCGCTGGGAACCTGGTGTGCGTGCAGAGCAATGAGTGCAGATATATGCAATGTATGTGGACACTTGCTCGTCAAACATCTCATTCCAAAATCATGGGTATTAAAATAGAGTTTGTCCCCCCTTTGCTGCTATAACAGCCTCCACTCTTCTGGGAAGGCTTTCCAGTAGATGTTGGAACATTGCTGCGGGGACTTGCTTCCATTCAGCCACAAGAGCATTAGGAGGGTCTGGCACTGATGTTGGGCGATTAGACCTGGCAAGCAGTCGGCATTCCAATTCATCCCAAAGGTGTTTGATGGGGTTGTGGGCAGGGCTCTGTGCAGGCCAGTCAAGTTCTTCCACACCAATCTCGACAAACCATTACTGTATGGACCTCGCTTTGTGCACGGAGGGCATTGTCATGCTGAAACAAGGCCTTCCCCAAACTGTTGCCACAAAGTTGGAACCACAGAATCGTCTGGAATTTCATTAAATGCTGTAGCGTTAAGATTTCCCTTCACTGGAACTAAGGGGCCTGAACCATGAAAAACATCCCCAGACCATTATTCCTCCTCCACCAATCTTTACAGTTGGCACTATGCAGTCAGGCAGGTAGGGTTCTCCTACCATCCGCCAAACCCAGATTTGTCTGTCGGACTGCCAGATGGTGAAGCGTGATTCATTACTCCAGAGAACGCGTTTCCACTTCTCCAGAGTCCAATGGCGGCTAGCTTTACACCACTCCAGCCGACACTTGGCATTATGCATGGTGATCTTAGGCTTGTGTGCGGCTGCTGGGCCATGAAAACCCATTTCATGAAGCTCCTGACGAACAGTTCTTATTCTGACATTGTTTCCAGAGGCAGTTTGGAACTCGGTAGTGAGTGCTGCAACTAAAGAGAGGCGGTTTTTACGCACTACGCGCTTCAGCACTTTGCGGCCCCGTTCTTTGAGTTGTGTGGCCTACCACTCCGAGGCTGAGCCATTGTTGCTCACAGACTTTTCCACTTCACAATCTCAGCACTTACAGTTGACCGTGGAAGCTCTAGCAGAGATTGTATGGCTGTGTGCTTGATGTTATACACCTTTCAGCAACGGTTGTGGCTGAAATAGCCAAATCCACTCATTTGAAGGGGTGCCCCATTTTGTATACATGCCTTCGGAAAGTATTCAGACCTCTTGACTTTTCCCCCATTTTGTTACGTTACAGCATTATTCTAAAATGGATTAAATAAAAAAATACCCCATAATTACAAAGTGAAAACAGTTTTTTAGATGTTTGTGCAAATTTATAAAACATTTAAAACATAAATATCTTATTTATGTAAGTATTCAGACCCTTTGCTATGAGACTCGAAATTGCCCTCAGGTGCATCTTGTTTCCGTTGATCATCCTTGAGATGTTTCAACAACTTGATTGGATTCGACCTGTGGTAAATTCAATTGATTGAACATGATTTGGAAAGGCACACACCTGTCTATATAAGGTCCCACGGTTGACAGTGCATGTCAGAGCAAAAACCAAGCCCTGTGTTCGAAGGAATTGTCCATAGAGCTCCGTAGAGCACAGATCTGGGGAATACTTATGTAAATGTGATATATTTATTTTATATATATATATATATATATATATATATATATATATATATATATATATATTTGCTACAAATTACCAAAGCCAGTTTTTGCTTTGTCATTATGGGGTACTATGTGTAGATTGATGAGGGGGGGGAAATTATTTAATCCATTTTAGAATACGGCTGTAACGTAACAAAATGTGGAAAAAGTTAAGGGGTCTGAATACTTTCCGAATGCACTGTACAGTGCCTTTCAAAAGTAGTCATCCCCTTGGTGTTTTTCTTATTTTGTTACATTACAACCTGCAATTTAAATAGATTTTTATTTGGATTTCATGTAATGGACATACACAAAATAGTCCAAATTGGTGAAGTGAAATTAAAAAAATAACTTGTTTCAAAACATTCTAAAAAATAAAAAACGGAAAAGTGGTGCGGGTATATGTATTCACCCCCTTTGCTATGAAGCCCCTAAATAAGATTAAGTGCAACCAATTACCTTCAGAAGTCACATAATTAGTTTAAAAAAAAGTCCACCTGTGTGCAATCTAAGTGTCACATGATCTGTCACATGATCTTAGTAAATATACACCTGTTCTGAAAGGCCCCAGAGTCTGCAACACCACTAAGCAAGGGGCACCACTAAGCAAGCGGCATCATGAAGACCAAGGAGCTCTCCAAACAGGTCAGGGAGAAAGTTGTGGAGACGTACAGATCAGGGTTGGGTTACAAAAAAATATCTGAAATTTTGAACATCCCACAGAGCACCATTAAATCCATTATTAAAAAATGTAAAGAATATGGCACCACAACAAACCTGCCAAGAGAGGACCACCCCCAACAAAACTCACGGACCAGGCAAGGAGGGCATTAATCAGAGAGGCAACAAAGAAAAAATAACCCTGTAAGAGCTGCAAAGCTCCACAGCAGAGATTGGAGTATCTGTCCATAGGACCACTTTAAGCCGCACACTCCAAACAGCTGAGCTTTATCGGAAGATTGGCCAGAAATAATGCCGTTGCTTAAATTTTTTTATAAGCAAACACGTTTGGTGTTCACCAAAAGGCATGTGGGAGACTCCCCAAACATATAGAAGAAGGTACTCTGGTCGATGAGACTAAAATGTAGCTTTTTGGCCATCAAGGAAAACGCTATGTCTGGCGCAAACCCAACACCTCCCATCACCCCGAGAACACCATCCCCACAGTGAAGCATGGTGGTGACAGCATAATTCTGTGGGAATGTTTTTCATGGGCAGGGACTGGGAAATTGGTCAGAATTGAAGGAATGATGGATGGCGCTAAATACAAGGAAATTCTTGAGGGAAATCTGTTTCAGTCTTCCATGAATTTGAGACCTGGACAGAAGAGACCTGGACAGAAGTTCATCTTCCAGCAGGACAATGACCCTAAGCATACTGCTAAAGCGACACTCAAGTGGTTTAAGGGGAAACATTTAAATGTCTTTGAATGGCTTAGTCAAAGCCCAGACCTCAATCCAATTGAGAAACTGTGGTAGGACTTAAAGATTGCTGTACACCAGCAGGAACCCATCCAACTTGAAGGAGCTGGAGCAGTTTTGCCTTGAAGAATGAGCAACAATCCCAGTGGCTAGGTGCGCCAAGCTTATAGAGACACCCCAAGAGACTTCAAAGTATTGACTTTGGGGGGGGGGGGGGGGGGGTGAATAGTTATGCACGCTCAAGTTTTCATTTCTTGTTTGTTTCACAAGAAAAAATATTTTGCATCTTCAAACAGCTAGGCATGTTGTATACTGTACATCAAATGATACAAACCCCCCAAACAATCAATTTGAATTCCAGGTTGTAAGGCAACAAAATACGAAAAATGCCAAGGGGGGTGAATACTTTCGCAAGCCACTGTATATAGTGTATGTGTAGGTGACCTTTGTGGATGTCTGCGTGTGTGAATGTATGTACATTTTGTGTGGGTTAGCCACCTTTGAGAGATGTGAGAACAAGTGTGTGGACTTGTGTATGCGTCTTCAAGGGGAATGGAAACACTTTAGGAAGTAAAGCTATAAGCACAGATATGTATTTCATCCACTAATACTAAACATGAGCATTTGACATAGAAACATCTCTATTTTTAGGATGTTGATATTGTATGTTTATTAGAGGTATGGGTAGCGCCATTTTAAATTGCCACTGACGACTGGCAGGATTGAGCGAATAGTGAGCAATAGTAATGGGGTCTTTTTGTAGGAACTAACTCCGCCATGGCTCGTTTAACAAAGCCTATAGGAAAATGTATAGGGTTTTTAGATAAACTATGAAAATAAGGTCTGTGGTAACACAGGCTTAGGAGATCTTATACGTTTTGTTCTATGAGTCAATCTTCATCAGCTAACGTCACTTTTTGTCAATTTTGAAGCCTTTATGTAATAAAAACACAACACACAAAGGCTTCATAATTCATAAAGATCATGTTAACTGACTGACATGATCTCATAGAGCAAAACGTCTAAGATCTCATAAGTCTGGATTAACCACAGACCTTCGGCGTTTATTCCAAAACTCAATCTTTCCCCCATTTATTTTGCCCATATGAATGGCTGAACGAACCAGAGGTAAATCATTTCCGTTTTTTAGGACTACAAGCTGGCGAGATCTATTTTGAGTGGGGGACTGAAAGTGAATGAATGGTGCCACCGGTCTCACCTACACTGGACCTGAAAGGTTTCTCACAACTTTGACAGCTTTGTCATTGAGATCAGGACAACAATATTAAGGTAAGAAACTGTATAGCCGGTCGTGACCGGGAGTCCCATAGGGCGGTGCACAATTGGCCTAACGTAGTCCGGATTAGGGGAGGGTTTGGCCGGGGGGTTCTCCTTGGTTCATCGCGCTCTAGCTACTCGTGGTGGGCCGTGTGCTTGCAAGCTGACTTCGGTCGTCAGTTGAGCTGTGTTTCCTCCGACATATTGGTGCGGCTGGCTTCCAGATTAAGCGAGCAGGTGTTAAGAAGCAGCGGGGCTTGGTGGATCATGTTTCGGAGGACTCATGACTCGACCTTCGACTCTCCCGAGCCTGTTGGGGAGTTGCAGCGATGAGACAAGATCGTAACTACCAATTGGTAGAAAAAACAAATAGTTTTACGTTGGTAAATTATAATATTTACATTTTAAAGTATTTTTCTCGATTATAATATGCCTGTGAACGGAACTTTTGATAAGAATCCGAGTACACAGTCAGGCAAAATGAGCCAAGTTAGCTGGCTAGCCTACTTGATTTAGCTCTTGTCTTGTCGCGTTGATGCCGAATGAGATATCTAGCTATGTTTTCATTGATAGATGTACAAAATACAATGCTCATATTGACAATTCAAAAGGGAATTTGTCATTGGTATTAGCTAAGAGCTAAACTGAAATGGCTAGTGTCCGATTCGATTTGTAGTTAGCTAGCTAGTAGCTAGTCAGCCACAAGAGAGAGCTGCTGCAGGATTGCTATTTTACAAGTAAAATGTATGATACCCATATAATTATCAGCTAGCTAAATAATTATCTACATAGGTAGATATCTCATTAGGCGTCTTTATCTGTGATATGATTCCTAAAAATAGTAAACCTGCTGACTGTTGATTGCAATAATGAATGTAGCCTAAACCTGAAGCTTAACCCTTACAGCTAGCTAGCTAATAGCTCTGACTTTTGAAAGCTCAGGCTGGTAGTCAGCTCGGTAACTACATTATCCTTGTCTAGCTGGCACTCTAACTGTTAATTATGTATTACTGTTGTGTACTACTGGGCCTATATATACTGTACTATATACTATACTGGTCTATGTTAAAAAAAATTGCTTCCTCTCTCTCTCTCTCTCTCTCTCTCTCTCTCTCTCTCTCTCTCTCTCTCTGTCTGTAGGACACTGGTCAACTGTCAGCTCTCAGAACTTAGCGAAGAGCACAACACTGTAGACATGTCACCTGTGCACCAGGCAGTCAATAGAAGGTGTCTCCAAGGGGCCAAGGACAGACAGGGGCTGGAGAGACTGACAACATGCTGCTGAGTCTGCAGACAGGGCTGAGGGACAGTCATACCCTCACAGCCTAGATAGAAACATAGGAAGGAGGATATGACGTGGTTTGTTTGTGTTGCACCAGAATGCAAGGGCAAGCAGCAATGCATCGTAGAGGACCTAAATTGTTTTAGGTTGTGGTACTCCAGTGAGTGTGACTCATTGCAGACATAGGGACTAGTAAAGGGACACCTAGTCCTCACCCAGCAGCTTAGATTGTCACTAGTCATTTCGCCTCCCTTGCATGCTTTTAATTTGTTCCCATTCTGACTCTTCGTGTATTAGGCTATAAGCATAGTGGAATGCATTAGGCTATTGGCATTGTGTATTAGGCTATAGGCCTAGTGTGTACAGAAGAAATATACGTTTTAAAAGCCAAATATTATTATTATATGCCTTATTCTTATCATATTTTGTCATTCAAATTGTCATTGTAACTTGCACTTTGTTTTCAGGTTTGAGTGAGACGATGTATTCCCCTCAATAAAGTACTTTCAATAAACTTCTTGATTTATTCATATTATATTACTTGTGTATGACTTTCCTTATCATATGTAAGACTAAATGCCATTTGTAATGTTTTGGTGCAGATATGTGTTTAATATACAGTCCAGATAAGAAAATGTCTAATAATAGAACATTCCATGGAATTCTAGAAAAAAACACAGTTCACTAAAATGGATGTAACTGTAAGAGCTGTCGCTCTCCTCATCCTCAGATGAGGTGAGGAGAGAAGGATCTTCGGACCAAAATGCGGAGTCAGGGAAATATGCCATCTTTATTTATTAATAACGAAAACTGATGGCAACACGAAACAAAACAAACACTTTCAAAATTTACAAAATAACAAAACGATGTTGACGCAACCTGAACATAAACTTACATAGACAAACGTAAACTCACGAACAGGAACGTACATCGAAACAGACGAACAGCCAAACAGCTCCGAAAGTGAATATATCGAACACAACGACGAAAGACATCACAGGAGACAATCACCCACCAACAAACAGTGAGAATGCCCTACCTAAATATGACTCTTGATTAGAGGAAAATGCAAACCACCTGCCTCTAATCAAGAGCCATACCAGGCAAACCGAAACCAACATAGAAACAGATAACATAGACTGCCCACCCAAAACACATGCCCTGACCAAAAACACATAAAAACTAACATAAATAGGTCAGGACTGTTACAGTACCCCCCCCCCAAGGTGCGAACGCCGGGCGCACCAGCACAAAGTCCAGGGGAGGGTCCGGGTGGGCAGTTGACCACGGTGGTGGTTCCGGTTCAGGACGCTGTCCCCGCACCACCATAGTCACTCCCCTCTTCTTTCTACCCCTACTAATGCCCACCCTAACACTACCTTCCCCTAAATAAACAGCTAGCACCGGAACAAGGGGCAGCACCGGGACAAGGGGCAGCACAAAAACAAGGGGCAGCACCAGGATAAGGACCATCACCGGGACAAGGGGCAGCACCGGGACAAGGGCCAGCACCGGGACAAGGGGCAGCACCGGGACAAGGGGCAGCACCGGGACAAGGGGCAGCACCGGGACAAGGGGCAGCACCGGGACAAGGGGCAGCACCGGGACAAGGGGCAGCACCGGGACAAGGGGCAGCACCGGGACAAGGGGCAGCACCGGGACAAGGGGCAGCACCGGGACAAGGGGCAGCACCGGGACAAGGGGCAGCACCGGGACAAGGGGCAGCACCGGGACAAGGGGCAGCACCGGGACAAGGGGCAACACCGGGACAAGGGGCAGATCCCGGCTGAAGGACTCTGGCAGGTCCTGTTTGGACGGCTCTGGCAGGTCCATGCAGGCTGACGGCTCTCGACGCTCATGGCAGACTGACGGCTCTCTACGCTCATGGCAGGCTGACGGCTCTCGACGCTCATGGCAGACTGACGGCTCTCTACGCTCATGGCAGGCTGACGGCTCTCGACGCTCATGGCAGGCTGACGGCTCTCGACGCTCATGGCAGGCTGACGGCTCTCGACGCTCATGGCTCTCTGACGGCTCTGGCTGCTCATGGCTCTCTGACGGCTCTGGCTGCTCATGGCTCTCTGACGGCTCTGGCTGCTCATGGCTCGCTGGCGGCTCTGGCAGATCCTGTCTGGTTGGCGGCTCTGGCAGATCCTGTCTGGTTGGCGGCTCTGGCAGATCCTGTCTGGTTGGCGGCTCTGGCAGATCCTGTCTGGCGGGCGGCTCTGGCAGATCCTGTCTGGCGGGCGGCTCTAGCGGCTCCTGTCTGGCTGACGGCTCTAGCGGCTCCTGTCTGGTGGATGGCTCTGTAGGCTCATGGCAGACGGGCGGCTTTGCAGGCTCATGGCAGACGGGCGGCTTTGCAGGCTCCTGGCAGACGGATGGCTCAGATGGCGCTGGGGAGACGGATGGCTCAGATGGCGCTGGGGAGACGGATGGCTCAGATGGCGCTGGGGAGACGGATGGCTCAGATGGCGCTGGGGAGACGGATGGCTCAGATGGCGCTGGGGAGACGGATGGCTCAGATAGCGCTGGGGAGACGGATGGCTCTGGCCGGATACGGCGCACTGTAGACCTGGTGCGTGGTGCCGGAACTGGAGGCACCGGGCTAATGATAAGCACCTTCCTACTAGTGCGTGGAGCAGGGACAGGGCACACTGAACTCTCAAAGCGTACTCTATACCTGGTGCGTGGTACCGGCACTGGTGGCACCTGGCTGAGGGCACGCACCTCAGGACTAGTACGGGGAGAAGTGACAGTGTGTACAGGACTTAGGAGACGCACAGGTGGCTTAGTGCGTGGGGCCGGAACTGGAGGCACTGAACTGGATACACGCACTATAGGGAGAGTGCGTGGAGGAGGAACAGGGCTCTGGAAATGCACTGGTAGCCTAGTGCGTAGTGTAGGCACTGTAGGTACTAGGCTGGGGCGGGGAGGTGGCGCCGGAAATACCGGACCGTGCAGGCGTACTGGCACTCTTGAGCATTGAGCCTGCCCAACCTTACCTGGTTGAATGCTCCCGGTCGCCCGCCCAGTACGGGGAGGTGGAATAACCCGCACCGGGCTGTGTAGGCGAACCGGGGAAACCATGCGTAAGGCAGGTGCCATGTATGCCGGCCCGAGGAGACGCACTGGAGACCAGACGCGTTGAGCCGGCCTCATGACACCTGGCTCAATGCCCAATCTAGCCCTACCAGTGCGGGGAGGTGGAATAACCCGCACCGGCCTATGCACACGTACAGGAGACACCGTGCGCTCTACTGCGTAACACGGTGTCTGCCCGTACTCCCGCTCTCCACGGTTAGCCTGGGAAGTGGGCGCAGGTCTCCTACCTGCCCTTGGCCCACTACCCTTTAGCCCCCCCCCAAGAAATTTTAGGGAGTTACTCACGGGCTTTTTCGGCTTCCGTGCCAGACGCGTTCCCTCATAATTCCGGTTCCTCTCTCCGGTAGCCTCCGCTCTCCTCAGTGCCTCCAGCTGTTCCCATGGAAGGCGATCTCTACCTGCTAGGATCTCCTCCCATGTGTAGACACCTTTTCCATTCAATACATCGTCCCATGTCCATTGCTCCTTCTTCTGTCCCTTACTCCGTTTAGCATTCCCATACCGCTTGGTCTCTGTATTTTGGTGGGTGATTCTGTAAGAGCTGTCGCTCTCCTCATCCTCAGATGAGGTGAGGAGAGAAGGATCTTCGGACCAAAATGCGGAGTCAGGGAAATATGCCATCTTTATTTATTAATAACGAAAACTGATGGCAACACGAAACAAAACAAACACTTTCAAAATTTACAAAATAACAAAACGATGTTGACGCAACCTGAACATAAACTTACATAGACAAACGTAAACTCACGAACAGGAACGTACATCGAAACAGACGAACAGCCAAACAGCTCCGAAAGTGAATATATCGAACACAACGACGAAAGACATCACAGGAGACAATCACCCACCAACAAACAGTGAGAATGCCCTACCTAAATATGACTCTTGATTAGAGGAAAATGCAAACCACCTGCCTCTAATCAAGAGCCATACCAGGCAAACCGAAACCAACATAGAAACAGATAACATAGACTGCCCACCCAAAACACATGCCCTGACCAAAAACACATAAAAACTAACATAAATAGGTCAGGACTGTTACAGTAACTCATTCATAGTACAAGGTATTAATATTCTGATTTCAGATTTTCAACCCTGACAAAATAAGAAAGACTCAATATGATCTAAGTTTTTGTCTGTCCTCATAAGAAGTTGTGTAAATGGCAGTTGTTTGGGAAAAACGCGTTGATTTTCGTATAACATACACATTTTCACAGGTGTTTTTTCTTGACTGATTACCATTTCATTGATGCAGTGCTATTGTATGTCATTTCATTTGAACGGGCTGTTTCACAGCTTTGAAAATACAGTATGTATTGTGTATTCTTATATGGCTTGACACCAGCAAATTTGGCTACATTTACAGTTAGCTGCTGTTCTAAAGCCTAGTGTTTCCATTCCCCTTTAACACTTGAAGCCTGTGGGTGTGTGTGTGTGTGTGTGTGTGTGTGTGTGTGTGTGTGTGTGTGTGTGTGTGTGTGTGTGTGTGTGTGTGTGTGTGTGTGTGTGTGTGTGTGTGTGTGTGTGTGTGTGTGTGTGTGTGTGTGTGTGTGTGTCTGGGGCACCTTGATAATTGCAGCACCATGTCTACCTGTGCGTTGGTTCTGTGCTACAGGTGCACGATGTGTCCTTCACTTTAATATGCCATCAATCTCTCACACTGGAGACATGCCAGAGAACACACACACACACACACACACACACACACACACACTTCAAGGATGTACACTTGCAGGATACGCATCAAGGCATAGACATTCACACACTTACACTGTAAAGGGGTTGGTGTGAATTTAACAGTAGCTCAGTGGCAGCTCAGTGGCAAGTAAAATAATATATTATATATTGCAGTAAACCTATTGTAATATACAGTGCCTTTGGAAAGTATTCAGACCTTGACTTTTTCCACATTTTGTTACGTTACAGCCTTAATCTAAAATGGATTAAATATGTTTTTTTCCTCAGAAATCTACACACAATACCCCATAATGAGAAAGCAAAAACAGGTTTATAGAAATTTTTGCAAATGTAGTTAGACCCTTTTCCATGAAACTCGAAATTGAGCTCAGGTGCATCCTGTTTCTATTGATCATCCTTGATGGTTCTACATGATTTGGAAAAGCACACATCCGTCTATATAAGGTCCCACAGTTGACAGTGCATGTCAGAGCAAAAACCAAGCCATGAGGTCGAAGGAATTGTCCGTTGAGCTCCGAGACAGGATTGTGTCGAGGCACAGATCTGGAAAGTCCCAAGAACACAGTGGCCACCATCATTCTTAAATGGAAGAAGTTTGGATAGACCAAGACTCTTCCTAGAGCTGGCCGCCGGCCAAACTGAGCAATCGGTGGAGAAGGGCCTTAGTCAGGGAGGTGACCAAGAACCTGATGGTTACTCTGACAGAGCTCTAGAGTTCCTCTGCGGAGATGGGAGAACCTTCCAGAAGGACAACAATCTCTTCAGCACTCCACCAATCAGGCCTTTATGTTAGAGTGGCCATACGAAGGCCACTCCTCAGTAAAAGTCACATTACAACCCACTTGGAGTTTTCCAAAAGGCAACTAAAGCATGAGAAACAAGATTCTCTGGTCTGATGAAATCAAGATTGAACTCTTTGGCCTGAATGCCAACACGTCACTCCAGGAAACCTGGAGCCATCCCTACGGTGATTCATGGTGGTGGCAGCATCATGCTGTGGGGATGTTTTTCAGAGCAGGGACTGGGAGACCAGTCAGAATTGAGGCAAAGATGAACAGAGCAAAGTACACAGAGATCCTTGATGAAAACCTGTTCCAGAGCACTCAGGACATCAGAACGGTGTGAGTTTTCACCTCCCAACAGGACAACGACCCTAAGCACACAGCCAAGACAATGCAGGAGTGGCTTCGGGACAAGTCTCTAAATGTCCTTGAGTGGCCCAGCCAGAGCTCGGACTTGAACCTGATCGAACATCTCTGGAGATCCTTGAAAGTAGCTGTGCAGCTACTTAGCTCCCCATCCAACCTGACAGAGAAGAATGGGAGAAACTCCCCAAATACAGGTGTGTCAAGCTTATAGCGTCACACCAAGAATACTCAATGCTGTAATTGCTTCCAAAGGTGCATCAAACAAGTACTGAGTAAAGGGTCTGAACACTTATTTAAATATAATATTTCAGTTTTTTATTTTCAATAAATTAGCAAAAATGTCTCAACTTGCTTTTTCTTTGTCATTATGGGGTACTGTGTGTATGTAACAGGTGTAAAATATACTTTACGTATTTCAGCGAAAATCCCTAATTTATTTTAATTTATTATTTTCAGGTTTTGAGATGTATTACAGTACTTTCAAGAGTGAACAATTTTATTGTATTCATTTTCTAAATTGTGTTAATGTTGTGGTGTCATCAACGGGAGCCATGCTTTTACTCCTCAGTTTGCTCAAAGCAAGAAGAGAGGTACAGTGGGGAGAACAAGTAGTTGATACACTGCCGATTTTGCAGGTTTTCCTACTTACAAAGCATCCAGAAAAAAAATCCAGAAAATCACATTGTATGATTTTTAAGTAATTAATTAGCAATTTATTGCATGACATAAGTATTTGATCACCTACCAACCATTAAGAATTCCGGCTCTCACAGACCTGTTAGTTTTTCTTTAAGAAGCACTCCTGTTCTCCACTCATTACCTGTATTAACTGTACCTGTTTGAACTCGTTAACCTGTATAAAAGACACCGGTCCACACACTCAATCAAACAGACTCCAACCTCTCCACAATGGCCAAGACCAGAGAGCTGTGTAAGGACATCAGGGATACAAATGGTAGACCTGCACAAGGCTGGGATGGGCTACAGGACAATAGGCAAGCAGCTTGGTGAGAAGGCAACAACTGTTGGCGCAATTATTAGAAAATGGAAGAAGTTCAAGATGACGGTTAATCACCCTCGGTCTGGGGCTCCATGCAAGATCTCACCTCGTGGGGCATCAATGATCATGAGGAAGGTGAGGGATCAGCCCAGAACTACACGGCAGGACCTGGTCAATGACTTGAAGAGAGCTGGGACCACAGTCTCAAAGAAAACCATTAGTAACACACTACGCCGTCATGGATTAAAATCCTGCAGCGCACGCAAGGTGCCAATGACCATCTGGATGATCCAGAGGAGGAATGGGAGAAGGTCATGTGGTCTGATGAGACAAAAATAGAGCTTTTTGGTCTAAAATCCACTCGCAGTGTTTGGAGGAAGAAGAAGGATGAGTACAACCCCAAGAACACCATCCCAACCGTGAAGCATGGAGGTGGAAACATTCTTTGATTTCACAGAAGTGTGATTGACTTGGAGTTACATTGTGTTGTTTAAGTGTTCCCTTTATTTTTTTGAGCAGTGTAGATTAGCGTGAATGGGGATAATTTCAGAGGGCAACTTTGATTGCAACTTTGCAATGCTAGCTAGGGCAGCTACCGTTAGCTACCATTAGCTTTGGTTGCGGGAGAGGGTCTCTTTCAGGTACAGACAGCATGAGTTTTCTGACGATTTTCTCAAGGACATTATACACTGTCTTTTGTATTTTATCAGGCAAATATACTTGTGTATGAGAGTCCAGACAGCAGCATTAAAGTTTGCCTTGCATTTGTATCCATTCCATGCAGGTATGTTGTGAAATGTGACGTTTTTGTATTTCATGTTTAATGTGCCTAGTTGGCGGTCGTTCATTTTGTTACTTGTCTGGTCATTGCCTCATTAGTATGCCTCAGGTATAATGGTACAAAAATACACTCAAATAAATATCTAGCACGAATGAGCAAATTATTAGAGTTCAGTGTGTCAAATCGGAGGGCCTGTTGTCCGGACCTCTGGCAGTCTCTATGGGGGTGCCACAGGGTTCAATTCTCGGGCCGACTCTCTTCTCTGTATACATCAATGATGTCGCTCTTGCTGCTGGTGATTTTCTGATCCACCTCTACGCAGCCCTTCTTTGGACACTGTGTTAACTAACCTCCAGACAAGCTTCAATGCCATACAATTCTCCTTCAGTGGCCTCCAACTGCTCTTAAAATGCTAGTAAAACTAAATGCATGCTCTTCAACCGATCGCTGCCCACACCTGCCCGCCCGTCCAGCATCACTATTCTGGACGGTTCTGACTTAGAATATGTGGACAACTACAAATACCTAGGTGTCTGGTTAGACTGTAAACTCTCCATCCAGACTCACATTAAGCATCTTCAATCCAAAATTAAATCTAGAATTGGCTTCCTATTTCGCAACAAAGCATCCTTCACTCATGCTGGCTAACATACCCTCGTAAAACTGACCATCCTACCAATCCTCGACTTTGTCGATGTCATTTACAAAATAGCCTCCAACACTCTACACAACAAATTGGATGCAGTCTATCACAGTGCCATCCGTTTTGCAACCAAAGCCCCATATACTACCCACCACTGCGACCTGTACGCTCTCATTGGCTGGCCCTCGCTTCATACTCATCGCCAAACCCACTGGCTCCAGGTCATCTACAAGTCTCTGCTAGGTAAAGCCCCGCCGTATCTCAGCTCACTGGTCACCATAGCAGCACCCACCCGTAGCACGCGCTCCAGCAGGTATATCTCACTGGTCACCCCAAAAGTAAATTCTTCCTTTGACCGCCTTTCCTTCTAGTTCTCTGCTGCCAATGACTGGAACGAACTGCAAAAATCACTAAAGCTGGAGACTCATATCTCCCTCACTAGCTTTAAGCAGCAGCTGTCAGAGCAGCTCACAGATCACTGTACCTGTACATAGCCCATCTGTAAATAGCCCATCCAACTACCTCATCCCCAACATGTTTTTATTTATTTATCTTACTCCTTTGCAACCCAGTATCTCTACTTGCACATTCATCTTCTGCACATCTACCATTCAGTGTGTAATTGCTATATTGTAATTACTTCGCCACCATGGCCTATTTATTGCCTTACCTCCCTTATCCTACCTCATTTGCACACACTGTATATAGACTTTTCTACTGTATTATTGACTGTCTGTTTGTTTATTCCATGTGTAATTTTGTGTTGTTGTATGTGTCTAACTGCTTTGCTTTATCTTGGCCAGGTCGCAGTTGTAAATGAGAACTTGTTCTCAACGAGCCTACCTGGTTAAATAAAGGTGAAATAAAATTAAAATAAATACAACTAGTGTATTGGTGTACAACGTTTATAAAATGAAATGTGAGTCTTTTGAAAATATGAACATGTACATTTTGTACAATGCATTTTTTTTTTTTATGTAGAATTTGCTCAAAGCGTGATGAGAAGAGGCAAATATACTTGTACGTGAGAGTCCAGACAGCAGCATTAAAGTTTGCCTTGCATTTGTATCCATACCATGCAGCCATTAAAAGAGAGACACCCAGCAGAGTTGTGTCTAGAGCCTTCCCTTCCACCTACACCTCACCAGAACATAACGCAGAAAGGTACCGGTACAGAACCGGTTACATGTAGATTGATGAGAGACTTTTTTTTAAATTTTTTTAATCAATTTTATAATAAGGATGTAACGTAACAAAACGTGGAAAAAGTCAAGGGGTCTGAATACTTTCTGAAGGCACTGTAAATACAGTATCAAAGCAAGTACTGTGTAATGACACACAATACCAACAACATTATCTGGGTTAAACAATTATTGAATAATGATGGACAACTATATCATTATCCAGAATTCATGAGAACACACAATGTTACATTCACTCCTGAGGAGTATCAAATTGTTGTTAGAGCGGTCTCTAAAGGTGCTATTCTTCTTTTAGGAGAATATAACAATACTCCAAGTGCAACTGTTGAGGATTTTTTCAGCCTCAATACAACTAGAATGAATTTACATTTTAAACTATAAATGTAATAACATGTATATAAGAAAACTATGACGAGACGTTACTATTCCCTCTAATAAAATGTACCGGTACTTGAATGCAGCCCTAGGACAAGTGAAGTCTCGTTGTTGTCTGGCAAATATAGTATATCTAATAAGGTGAAAGAAGTATCATACAAACTCATTCATAAAATCTACCCTGTAAATACACAGATTTAAAATAGCTACTGATAATAAATTTTGTATTTTGTGGTTGTGACCCAGAAACTCTTGACCGTTTATTTTGGGACTGTGCTTATGTGGGATTTATGAGGGATTTTATTTGAAAAGCAATGACTATTAATGTTAATCTGAGAGACTGATATTATATTTTATTTTGATCCAAATGATATGGACCCTGATTTAAATTTCATTGTTAATTTGTTTATTTTTCATGGAAGATTCTTTGTCCATAAAATGAAGTGGGCAGAGAACAAACCCCTATTCACACTATTTAAGATAATTCAACTATCAGTAAATGTAAAAACAAACAAGCAATACGCACCATTAAACGTTTTGACAAATTGAAAACGTATCTCGATATGTATCTCGATATGTCTGTTAGGTTTATGAACTCTTGTTTGTATATTTCTGTTTTTGTATTTGTTGTGTTCATAATAAAATACAATTTAAAAATAAATAAAAAAAGACACAATACCATCAAATTGACTGGTACCGTAATCGGAACGAATGAATGGATACATGGATGAAGGGAGTGGTATGTATTTCACAGTATTTTACTGTAATTACAAGGGATTGATGCAAGCAGGTTGGCTGCTAGGTAAAGTGTTTGCACATTACAGCATATAAATGAATATTTGGTGTTTTATATCACTTGCACTTCTAAATGGTCAACTATTTATTGTTTTAGACTGCATAACCACATACTGTAGGAATTAAATTGCTACTCACATATAGCCTCTTACAAGACACGCCTCAAAATATGCTAATGAGCCAGAAACCATGCACCCACTGCTGGTCAAAAGGTTTTTGGCGATTCAAAGATACAATACGGCACTGTATTCTGTGGGGTGGAATTACAGTACCACAGCAATTATTTCCCTGCCCAAAACATTTCCGCACAATGCACCATAATTTACAGTATGCTGCAGTAAAACGTTTCAGAGTATTTTACTGTTGATAATACCCCAAATTACCATATAAATTACAGTTTTCCGATACAGTGTAGCTACATATTGGTGGGGGATAAGAGGAAACATTCTTGAAAGAGAAGAGCCGGGGTTTACCTTCGAGTTGATGTAAAATATTCATCATCAACTTGGCTTTCCCTCAGCATAAACAGGAGAGATGGAGAGAATGAGAGGAGAAGGAGGAAGACAAGAAAAAGGGAAAGATGACAGTGAATCATCAGTTAATGTATGAATAAATTTTGTAGCCACACAGGGAAAAAAAATATGTATATATATTTTTTTAGCTTTGGTTAAATGTAGGATTTATACATTATGATTTAAATTGAGAATTTTCTCTGGCACTCATTTTTAACCCATTCAATTATTTTGTTTATTTCATATAAAAAAAGGGTGTTTTGACATCAATCATACAGAAAGTCCTCTTTAAATCCTGTTCATAAGCATATCAAAAACAAACCTCAGGAAAAGTCTCAAAGCAAATGCCAACATGGAGTTCAATCTTCCACACCAGGCCAGTGAAAAACCCCACCAAATGAATCCTTTACAAGCATTAACAACAAGTAGTAATGAAAAGGAGACACTGCAGCGACCAGCTCTAATCCAATAGAAATTGAAGCGTTTCAGCTTAGTGGTCATTCACTCTCCAAATCAAATCACAAAATGGAGGCTTCTCTGCCAAGTGCTGTTCACAGCTTCTGTAAGGAACAAGGACTGCGTGGCAAAGCTCCATCTGGGGAGAGGAGAGAACAGAGAGAGAATGGCCCCGCTCAGTCCAAATCAATCCACAGCAGAGACTATGTACTCTGGTCCAAACCAGATTAAAGCCATACTACGGAAGGGTTCTATCCAAGCCAACCCAGGCTAAACATGCCCCTATTGAAGTAAAAAAAGGGTAGAAATAGCCTGGTTCAAACTGGATGGACTGGAGTGCAGTGAAGTGAGCCAAAACTGATATTGTATGAACATACAGCCGGTCCTATTACAAGTGGGCAATGCTTACTCACAAACATCATGGTGACACATAAAAGCTTGCACAATCACAGACATATTCAGTTGGACATAGACACTGACTAAGCCAGGGCCATGGCCTGTAAGATAGACCAGTAGATGAGAGAGAATGAGTGTGTGTCTCAGGAGGTAGAGTTGCGTTTTAAATGGGAGGGCTTTGTGTCCGTAATGAAGGGCCTATCAACACCTCTCTCTCTCTATCTCGTTAAAGCAGACAAGGACAAACTGAGCCTGACATGTACTGAGAGGTAACCACAGAGACAAACGGGAAGGGAGGGGATGAGGGGGAGGGAGGGAATGGGGGCGGGGAGAGAGAGAGGGGTGTGGGTTTGTTTTGGAGCAAGGGGCAGTGGATGGAGGGAGTGAGGGATGGGAGAGAGATACAGAGAGGGGGTAGAGAAGAGAAAAGCGGGAAGTGTGGGTTAGGGCGAGGAGTGGTAGAGGAAGAGGAAGATGTCAGGTGCTGTTTGCCTCAGGTATGCTAGGTAACTCGTCACCAATGGCTAAAACGTCATCCCTTCCCACCCTCCACCCCCCTTTACCTTCAGCTTTAACTTCCAACATTACTTTCACCTACACTGTTACTTTTAACGTCTCTATTTAAAGCTCTAATTGGAGGAAAGTACTTGGGGGGTGTAGTTGGGGAGTGTGTGCGCTCTCTCAGGATGGGAGAGAGCACACACACACACACACACACACACACACACACACACACACACACACACACACACACACACACACACACACACACACACACACACACACACACACACACACACACACACATCTGTGAGAGCTACTGTACGAGCCTGGGAGCCTTGGGTACAGCCCCCATCCATTTAGCAGGAAGCTGCTGTGCATTCGCTAATTTGTCTTCATCCCCATATCGGGCCCTGTTTTATATGAGGGGAGTTTGAGAGGGGGAGAGAGAGAAAAAGGGCTGCCTGGGGACCCAGCCTGCAGTTTGATTACAGGAGGAGGACAAGATGGAGGGATGGAAGAAGAAGGATGGAGGGAAATGTGGCCCACAGCACCGGAAACACCTACGTATCTGGGTTTTTGAGTTAGGCCCCTTGTGATGTGTGAAGGGTTTGTGTGTGTGTCTCCATTTATGTAGTTGAAGTGAGACTGTACTCTCCTCTGTTCTGCAGGCAGCTCCACTGCTTCAGACAGAGATAAGCAGGCATAATTAAGAGGCCATTAATAAATCTGTTAATGAGCACTCCATTAGAGAAAGGAAAAGGCCTGGCACATTAAACCCAGTCTATTGTATTGTGCTACACATGCTATATTATAGAGGAAACAACATGCTACACTATAGAGGAAACAACATGCCACACTATAGAGGAAACAACATGCTACACTATAGAGGAAACAGCATGCTACACTGTAGAGGAAACAACATGCTACACTATAGAGGAAACAACATGCTACACTATAGAGGAAACAACATGCCACACTATAGAGGAAACAACATGCTACACTAGTGTGTAGGTGAAAGTAATGTTAACTTGGCTTTCAAAGATTTTAGAAAGGCAGGGCAGGATGGATATAGGTCAATAACAGTTTGGGTCTAGAGTGTATCCCCCTTGTAGGGGTGTAGGTGTAGGTGAAAGTAATGTTGGAAGTTAAAGCTGAAGGTAAAGGGGGGTGGAGGGGGGGAAGGGATGACGTTTTAGCCATTGGTGACGAGTTACCTAGCATACCTGAGGCAAACAGCACCTGACATCTTCCTCTTCCACTCCTCGCCCTAACCCACACTTCCCGCTTTCTCTTCTCTACCCCCTCTCTGTATCTCTCTCCCATCCCTCACTACCTCCATCCACTGCCCCTTGCTCCAAAACAAACCCACACCCCTCTCTCTCTCCCCACCCCCATTCCTTCCCTCCCCCTCATCCCCTCCCTTCCCTTTTGTCTCTGTGGTTACCTCTCAGTACATGTCAGGCTCAGTTTGTCCTTGTCTGCTTTAACGAGATAGAGAGAGAGAGGTGTTGATAGGCCCTTCATTACGGACACAAAGCCCTCCCATTTAAAACGCAACTCTACCTCCTGAGACACACACTCATTCTCTCTCATCTACTGGTCTATCTTACAGGCCCATGGCCCTGGCTTAGTCAGTGTCTATGTCCAACTGAATATGTCTGTGATTGTGCAAGCTTTTATGTGTCACCATGATGTTTGTGAGTAAGCATTGCCCACTTGTAATAGGACCAGCTGTATGTTCATACAATATCAGTTTTGGCCACACTATAGAGGAAACAACATGCTACACTGTAGAGGAAACAACATGCTACACTATAGAGGAAACAACATGCCACACTATAGAGGAAACAACATGCCACACTATAGAGGAAACAACATGCCACACTATAGAGGAAACAACATGCTACACTATAGAGGAAACAACATGCCACACTATAGAGGAAACAACATGCTACACTATAGAGGAAACAACATGCTACACTATAGAGGAAACAACATGCTACACTGTAGAGGAAACAACATGCTACACTGTAGAGGAAACAACATGCTACACTATAGAGGAAACAACATGCCACATTATAGAGGAAACAACATGCTACACTATAGAGGAAACAACATGCTACACTATAGAGGAAACAACATGCCACATTATAGAGGAAACAACATGCTACACTATAGAGGAAACAACATGCTACACTATAGAGGAAACAACATGCTACACTATAGAGGAAACAACATGCTACACTGTAGAGGAAACAACATGCTACACTATAGAGGAAACAACATGCTACACTATAGAGGAAACAACATGCTACACTGTAGAGGAAACAACATGCCACACTGTAGAGGAAACAACATGCAACAATATAGAGGAAACAACATGCTACACTATAGAGGAAACAACATGCTACACTGTAGCGGAAACAACATGCTACACTATAGAGGAAACAACATGCTACACTATAGAGGAAACAACATGCTACACTATAGAGGAAACAACATGCTACACTATAGAGGAAACAACATGCCACACTATAGAGGAAACAACATGCTACACTATAGAGGAAACAACATGCCACATTATAGAGGAAACAACATGCTACACTATAGAGGAAACAACATGCTACACTATAGAGGAAACAACATGCTACACTATAGAGGAAACAACATGCCACACTATAGAGGAAACAACATGCTACACTATAGAGGAAACAACATGCTACACTATAGAGGAAACAACATGCCACACTATAGAGGAAACAACATGCTACACTATAGAGGAAACAACATGCTACACTATAGAGGAAACAACATGCTACACTATAGAGGAAACAACATGCCACATTATAGAGGAAACAACATGCTACACTATAGAGGAAACAACATGCCACACTATAGAGGAAACAACATGCTACACTATAGAGGAAACAACATGCTACACTATAGAGGAAACAACATGCCACACTATAGAGGAAACAACATGCTACACTATAGAGGAAACAACATGCTACACTATAGAGGAAACAACATGCTACACTATAGAGGAAACAACATGCCACATTATAGAGGAAACAACATGCTACACTATAGAGGAAACAACATGCCACATTATAGAGGAAACTACATGCTACACTATAGAGGAAACAACATGCCACATTATAGAGGAAACAACATGCTACACTATAGAGGAAACAACATGCTACACTATAGAGGAAACAACATGCTACACTATAGAGGAAACAACATGCTACACTATAGAGGAAACAACATGCTACACTATAGAGGAAACAACATGCCACATTATAGAGGAAACAACATGCTACACTGTAGAGGAAACAACATGCCACATTATAGAGGAAACAACATGCTACACTATAGAGGAAACAACATGCCACACTATAGAGGAAACAACATGCTACACTATAGAGGAAACAACATGCTACACTATAGAGGAAACAACATGCCACATTATAGAGGAAACAACATGCTACACTGTAGAGGAAACAACATGCCACATTATAGAGGAAACAACATGCTACACTGTAGAGGAAACAACATGCCACATTATAGAGGAAACAACATGCTACACTGTAGAGGAAACAACATGCCACATTATAGAGGAAACAACATGCTACACTATAGAGGAAACAACATGCTACACTATAGAGGAAACAACATGCTACACTGTAGAGGAAACAACATGCTACACTATAGAGGAAACAACATGCCACATTATAGAGGAAACAACATGCTACACTATAGAGGAAACAACATGCCACATTATAGAGGAAACAACATGCTACACTGTAGAGGAAACAACATGCCACATTATAGAGGAAACAACATGCTACACTGTAGAGGAAACAACATGCCACATTATAGAGGAAACAACATGCTACACTGTAGAGGAAACAACATGCCACATTATAGAGGAAACAACATGCTACACTGTAGAGGAAACAACATGCCACATTATAGAGGAAACAACATGCTACACTATAGAGGAAACAACATGCCACATTATAGAGGAAACAACATGCTACACTGTAGAGGAAACAACATGCCACACTATAGAGGAAACAACATGCTACACTATAGAGGAAACAACATGCCACACTATAGAGGAAACAACATGCTACACTATAGAGGAAACAACATGCTACACTATAGAGGAAACAACATGCCACATTATAGAGGAAACAACATGCTACACTGTAGAGGAAACAACATGCCACATTATAGAGGAAACAACATGCTACACTGTAGAGGAAACAACATGCCACATTATAGAGGAAACAACATGCTACACTGTAGAGGAAACAACATGCCACATTATAGAGGAAACAACATGGTACACTATAGAGGAAACAACATGCTACACTATAGAGGAAACAACATGCTACACTGTAGAGGAAACAACATGCTACACTATAGAGGAAACAACATGCTACACTATAGAGGAAACAACATGCCACACTATAGAGGAAACAACATGCTACACTATAGAGGAAACAACATGCTACACTATAGAGGAAACAACATGCCACACTATAGAGGAAACAACATGCTACACTATAGAGGAAACAACATGCTACACTATAGAGGAAACAACATGCTACACTATAGAGGAAACAACATGCCACATTATAGAGGAAACAACATGCTACACTATAGAGGAAACAACATGCCACACTATAGAGGAAACAACATGCTACACTATAGAGGAAACAACATGCTACACTATAGAGGAAACAACATGCCACACTATAGAGGAAACAACATGCTACACTATAGAGGAAACAACATGCTACACTATAGAGGAAACAACATGCTACACTAAAGAGGAAACAACATGCCACATTATAGAGGAAACAACATGCTACACTATAGAGGAAACAACATGCTACACTGTAGAGGAAACAACATGCTACACTATAGAGGAAACACCATGCCACATTATAGAGGAAACAACATGCTACACTATAGAGGAAACAACATGCCACATTATAGAGGAAACAACATGCTACACTGTAGAGGAAACAACATGCCACATTATAGAGGAAACAACATGCTACACTATAGAGGAAACAACATGCTACACTATAGAGGAAACAACATGCTACACTGTAGAGGAAACAACATGCTACACTATAGAGGAAACAACATGCCACATTATAGAGGAAACAACATGCTACACTATAGAGGAAACAACATGCCACATTATAGAGGAAACAACATGCTACACTGTAGAGGAAACAACATGCCACATTATAGAGGAAACAACATGCTACACTGTAGAGGAAACAACATGCCACATTATAGAGGAAACAACATGCTACACTGTAGAGGAAACAACATGCCACATTATAGAGGAAACAACATGCTACACTGTAGAGGAAACAACATGCCACATTATAGAGGAAACAACATGCTACACTATAGAGGAAACAACATGCCACATTATAGAGGAAACAACATGCTACACTGTAGAGGAAACAACATGCCACACTATAGAGGAAACAACATGCTACACTATAGAGGAAACAACATGCCACACTATAGAGGAAACAACATGCTACACTATAGAGGAAACAACATGCTACACTATAGAGGAAACAACATGCCACATTATAGAGGAAACAACATGCTACACTGTAGAGGAAACAACATGCCACATTATAGAGGAAACAACATGCTACACTGTAGAGGAAACAACATGCCACATTATAGAGGAAACAACATGCTACACTGTAGAGGAAACAACATGCCACATTATAGAGGAAACAACATGCTACACTATAGAGGAAACAACATGCTACACTATAGAGGAAACAACATGCTACACTGTAGAGGAAACAACATGCTACACTATAGAGGAAACAACATGCTACACTATAGAGGAAACAACATGCCACACTATAGAGGAAACAACATGCTACACTATAGAGGAAACAACATGCTACACTATAGAGGAAACAACATGCCACACTATAGAGGAAACAACATGCTACACTATAGAGGAAACAACATGCTACACTATAGAGGAAACAACATGCTACACTATAGAGGAAACAACATGCCACATTATAGAGGAAACAACATGCTACACTATAGAGGAAACAACATGCCACACTATAGAGGAAACAACATGCTACACTATAGAGGAAACAACATGCTACACTATAGAGGAAACAACATGCCACACTATAGAGGAAACAACATGCTACACTATAGAGGAAACAACATGCTACACTATAGAGGAAACAACATGCTACACTAAAGAGGAAACAACATGCCACATTATAGAGGAAACAACATGCTACACTATAGAGGAAACAACATGCCACATTATAGAGGAAACAACATGCTACACTATAGAGGAAACAACATGCCACATTATAGAGGAAACAACATGCTACACTATAGAGGAAACAACATGCTGCACTATAGAGGAAACAACATGCTACACTATAGAGGAAACAACATGCTACACTATAGAGGAAACAACATGCTACACTATAGAGGAAACAACATGCCACATTATAGAGGAAACAACATGCTACACTGTAGAGGAAACAACATGCCACATTATAGAGGAAACAACATGCTACACTATAGAGGAAACAACATGCCACACTATAGAGGAAACAACATGCTACACTATAGAGGAAACAACATGCTACACTATAGAGGAAACAACATGCCACATTATAGAGGAAACAACATGCTACACTGTAGAGGAAACAACATGCCACATTATAGAGGAAACAACATGCTACACTGTAGAGGAAACAACATGCCACATTATAGAGGAAACAACATGCTACACTGTAGAGGAAACAACATGCCACATTATAGAGGAAACAACATGCTACACTATAGAGGAAACAACATGCTACACTATAGAGGAAACAACATGCTACACTGTAGAGGAAACAACATGCTACACTATAGAGGAAACAACATGCCACATTATAGAGGAAACAACATGCTACACTATAGAGGAAACAACATGCCACATTATAGAGGAAACAACATGCTACACTGTAGAGGAAACAACATGCCACATTATAGAGGAAACAACATGCTACACTGTAGAGGAAACAACATGCCACATTATAGAGGAAACAACATGCTACACTATAGAGGAAACAACATGCCACATTATAGAGGAAACAACATGCTACACTGTAGAGGAAACAACATGCCACATTATAGAGGAAACAACATGCTACACTGTAGAGGAAACAACATGCCACATTATAGAGGAAACAACATGCTACACTATAGAGGAAACAACATGCCACATTATAGAGGAAACAACATGCTACACTGTAGAGGAAACAACATGCCACACTATAGAGGAAACAACATGCCACACTATAGAGGAAACAACATGCTACACTATAGAGGAAACAACATGCTACACTATAGAGTAAACAACATGCCACATTATAGAGGAAACAACATGCTACACTGTAGAGGAAACAACATGCCACATTATAGAGGAAACAACACGCTACACTGTAGAGGAAACAACATGCCACATTATAGAGGAAACAACATGCTACACTGTAGAGGAAACAACATGCCACATTATAGAGGAAACAACATGCTACACTATAGAGGAAACAACATGCTACACTATAGAGGAAACAACATGCTACACTGTAGAGGAAACAACATGCTACACTATAGAGGAAACAACATGCCACATTATAGAGGAAACAACATGCTACACTAGAGAGGAAACAACATGCCACATTATAGAGGAAACAACATGCTACACTGTAGAGGAAACAACATGCCACATTATAGAGGAAACAACATGCTACACTGTAGAGGAAACAACATGCCACATTATAGAGGAAACAACATGCTACACTGTAGAGGAAACAACATGCCACATTATAGAGGAAACAACATGCTACACTGTAGAGGAAACAACATGCCACATTATAGAGGAAACAACATGCTACACTATAGAGGAAACAACATGCCACATTATAGAGGAAACAACATGCCACACTATAGAGGAAACAACATGCCACACTATAGAGGAAACAACATGCCACACTGTAGAGGAAACAACATGCCACACTGTAGAGGAAACAACATGCCACACTATAGAGGAAACAACATGCCACACTGTAGAGGAAACAACATGCTACACTGTAGAGGAAACAACATGCCACACTATAGAGGAAACAACATGCCACACTGTAGAGGAAACAACATGCTACACTGTAGAGGAAACAACATGCCACACTATAGAGGAAACAACATGCTACACTATAGAGGAAACAACATGCCACACTGTAGAGGAAACAACATGCCACACTGTAGAGGAAACAACATGCTACACTGTAGAGGAAACAACATGCTACACTATAGAGGAAACAACATGCTACACTATAGAGGAAACAACATGCCACACTATAGAGGAAACAACATGCTACACTATAGAGGAAACAACATGCTACACTGTAGAGGAAACAACATGCCACACTGTAGAGGAAACAACATGCTACACTGTAGAGGAAACAACATGCTACACTATAGAGGAAACAACATGCCACACTATAGAGGAAACAACATGCTACACTATAGAGGAAACAGCATGCTACACTATAGAGGAAACAACATGCTACACTATAGAGGAAACAACATGCCACACTATAGAGGAAACAACATGCTACACTATAGAGGAAACAATATGCCACATTATAGAGGAAACAACATGCTACACTATAGAGGAAACAACATGCTACACTATAGAGGAAACAACATGCTACACTATAGAGGAAACAACATGCCACATTATAGAGGAAACAACATGCTACACTGTAGAGGAAACAACATGCCACATTATAGAGGAAACAACATGCTACACTATAGAGGAAACAACATGCCACACTATAGAGGAAACAACATGCTACACTATAGAGGAAACAACATGCTACACTATAGAGGAAACAACATGCCACATTATAGAGGAAACAACATGCTACACTGTAGAGGAAACAACATGCCACATTATAGAGGAAACAACATGCTACACTGTAGAGGAAACAACATGCCACATTATAGAGGAAACAACATGCTACACTGTAGAGGAAACAACATGCCACATTATAGAGGAAACAACATGCTACACTATAGAGGAAACAACATGCTACACTATAGAGGAAACAACATGCTACACTGTAGAGGAAACAACATGCTACACTATAGAGGAAACAACATGCCACATTATAGAGGAAACAACATGCTACACTATAGAGGAAACAACATGCCACATTATAGAGGAAACAACATGCTACACTGTAGAGGAAACAACATGCCACATTATAGAGGAAACAACATGCTACACTGTAGAGGAAACAACATGCCACATTATAGAGGAAACAACATGCTACACTGTAGAGGAAACAACATGCCACATTATAGAGGAAACAACATGCTACACTGTAGAGGAAACAACATGCCACATTATAGAGGAAACAACATGCTACACTATAGAGGAAACAACATGCCACATTATAGAGGAAACAACATGCTACACTGTAGAGGAAACAACATGCCACACTATAGAGGAAACAACATGCCACACTATAGAGGAAACAACATGCCACACTATAGAGGAAACAACATGCCACACTGTAGAGGAAACAACATGCCACACTGTAGAGGAAACAACATGCCACACTGTAGAGGAAACAACATGCCACACTATAGAGGAAACAACATGCCACACTGTAGAGGAAACAACATGCTACACTGTAGAGGAAACAACATGCCACACTATAGAGGAAACAACATGCCACACTGTAGAGGAAACAACATGCCACACTGTAGAGGAAACAACATGCCACACTATAGAGGAAACAACATGCTACACTATAGAGGAAACAACATGCTACACTGTAGAGGAAACAACATGCCACACTGTAGAGGAAACAACATGCTACACTGTAGAGGAAACAACATGCTACACTATAGAGGAAACAACATGCTACACTATAGAGGAAACAACATGCTACACTGTAGAGGAAACAACATGCTACACTATAGAGGAAACAACATGCCACATTATAGAGGAAACAACATGCTACACTGTAGAGGAAACAACATGCCACATTATAGAGGAAACAACATGCTACACTGTAGAGGAAACAACATGCCACATTATAGAGGAAACAACATGCTACACTGTAGAGGAAACAACATGCCACATTATAGAGGAAACAACATGCTACACTATAGAGGAAACAACATGCTACACTATAGAGGAAACAACATGCTACACTGTAGAGGAAACAACATGCTACACTATAGAGGAAACAACATGCCACATTATAGAGGAAACAACATGCTACACTATAGAGGAAACAACATGCCACATTATAGAGGAAACAACATGCTACACTGTAGAGGAAACAACATGCCACATTATAGAGGAAACAACATGCTACACTGTAGAGGAAACAACATGCCACATTATAGAGGAAACAACATGCTACACTGTAGAGGAAACAACATGCCACATTATAGAGGAAACAACATGCTACACTGTAGAGGAAACAACATGCCACATTATAGAGGAAACAACATGCTACACTATAGAGGAAACAACATGCCACATTATAGAGGAAACAACATGCCACACTATAGAGGAAACAACATGCCACACTATAGAGGAAACAACATGCCACACTATAGAGGAAACAACATGCCACACTGTAGAGGAAACAACATGCCACACTATAGAGGAAACAACATGCCACACTGTAGAGGAAACAACATGCTACACTGTAGAGGAAACAACATGCCACACTGTAGAGGAAACAACATGCCACACTGTAGAGGAAACAACATGCTACACTGTAGAGGAAACAACATGCCACACTATAGAGGAAACAACATGCTACACTATAGAGGAAACAACATGCTACACTGTAGAGGAAACAACATGCCACACTGTAGAGGAAACAACATGCTACACTGTAGAGGAAACAACATGCTACACTATAGAGGAAACAACATGCTACACTGTAGAGGAAACAACATGCTACACTGTAGAGGAAACAACATGCTACACTATAGAGGAAACAACATGCTACACTATAGAGGAAACAACATGCCACACTATAGAGGAAACAACATGCTACACTGTAGAGGAAACAACATGCTACACTGTAGAGGAAACAACATGCCACACTGTAGAGGAAACAACATGCTACACTGTAGAGGAAACAACATGCTACACTATAGAGGAAACAACATGCCACACTATAGAGGAAACAACATGCTACACTATAGAGGAAACAGCATGCTACACTATAGAGGAAACAACATGCTACACTATAGAGGAAACAACATGCCACACTATAGAGGAAACAACATGCTACACTATAGAGGAAACAACATGCCACATTATAGAGGAAACAACATGCCACATTATAGAGGAAACAACATGCTACACTATAGAGGAAACAACATGCTACACTATAGAGGAAACAACATGCTACACTATAGAGGAAACAACATGCCACATTATAGAGGAAACAACATGCCACATTATAGAGGAAACAACATGCCACACTATAGAGGAAACAACATGCTACACTATAGAGGAAACAACATGCCACATTATAGAGGAAACAACATGCCACATTATAGAGGAAACAACATGCCACATTATAGAGGAAACAACATGCCACACTATAGAGGAAACAACATGCCACACTATAGAGGAAACAACATGCTACACTATAGAGGAAACAACATGCCACATTATAGAGGAAACAACATGCCACATTATAGAGGAAACAACATGCTACACTATAGAGGAAACAAAATGCTACACTATAGAGGAAACAACATGCTACACTATAGAGGAAACAACATGCTACACTATAGAGGAAACAACATGCTACACTATAGAGGAAACAACATGCCACATTATAGAGGAAACAACATGCTACACTATAGAGGAAACAACATGCTACACTATAGAGGAAACAACATGCTACACTATAGAGGAAACAACATGCCACATTATAGAGGAAACAACATGCTACACTGTAGAGGAAACAACATGCCACATTATAGAGGAAACAACATGCTACACTATAGAGGAAACAACATGCCACACTATAGAGGAAACAACATGCTACACTATAGAGGAAACAACATGCTACACTATAGAGGAAACAACATGCCACATTATAGAGGAAACAACATGCTACACTGTAGAGGAAACAACATGCCACATTATAGAGGAAACAACATGCTACACTGTAGAGGAAACAACATGCCACATTATAGAGGAAACAACATGCTACACTGTAGAGGAAACAACATGCCACATTATAGAGGAAACAACATGCTACACTGTAGAGGAAACAACATGCCACATTATAGAGGAAACAACATGCTACACTGTAGAGGAAACAACATGCCACATTATAGAGGAAACAACATGCTACACTGTAGAGGAAACAACATGCCACATTATAGAGGAAACAACATGCTACACTGTAGAGGAAACAACATGCCACACTATAGAGGAAACAACATGCCACACTATAGAGGAAACAACATGCCACACTATAGAGGAAACAACATGCCACACTGTAGAGGAAACAACATGCCACACTGTAGAGGAAACAACATGCCACACTGTAGAGGAAACAACATGCCACACTATAGAGGAAACAACATGCCACACTGTAGAGGAAACAACATGCTACACTGTAGAGGAAACAACATGCCACACTATAGAGGAAACAACATGCCACACTGTAGAGGAAACAACATGCTACACTATAGAGGAAACAACATGCCACACTATAGAGGAAACAACATGCTACACTATAGAGGAAACAACATGCTACACTATAGAGGAAACAACATGCCACATTATAGAGGAAACAACATGCTACACTGTAGAGGAAACAACATGCCACATTATAGAGGAAACAACATGCTACACTGTAGAGGAAACAACATGCCACATTATAGAGGAAACAACATGCTACACTGTAGAGGAAACAACATGCCACATTATAGAGGAAACAACATGCTACACTGTAGAGGAAACAACATGCCACATTATAGAGGAAACAACATGCTACACTGTAGAGGAAACAACATGCCACATTATAGAGGAAACAACATGCTACACTGTAGAGGAAACAACATGCCACATTATAGAGGAAACAACATGCTACACTGTAGAGGAAACAACATGCCACACTATAGAGGAAACAACATGCCACACTATAGAGGAAACAACATGCCACACTATAGAGGAAACAACATGCCACACTGTAGAGGAAACAACATGCCACACTGTAGAGGAAACAACATGCCACACTGTAGAGGAAACAACATGCCACACTATAGAGGAAACAACATGCCACACTGTAGAGGAAACAACATGCTACACTGTAGAGGAAACAACATGCCACACTATAGAGGAAACAACATGCCACACTGTAGAGGAAACAACATGCTACACTGTAGAGGAAACAACATGCCACACTATAGAGGAAACAACATGCTACACTATAGAGGAAACAACATGCTACACTGTAGAGGAAACAACATGCCACACTGTAGAGGAAACAACATGCTACACTGTAGAGGAAACAACATGCTACTCTATAGAGGAAACAACATGCTACACTATAGAGGAAACAACATGCTACACTGTAGAGGAAACAACATGCTACACTATAGAGGAAACAACATGCTACACTATAGAGGAAACAACATGCCACACTATAGAGGAAACAACATGCTACACTATAGAGGAAACAACATGCTACACTGTAGAGGAAACAACATGCCACACTGTAGAGGAAACAACATGCTACACTGTAGAGGAAACAACATGCTACACTATAGAGGAAACAACATGCTACACTATAGAGGAAACAACATGCTACACTGTAGAGGAAACAACATGCTACACTATAGAGGAAACAACATGCTACACTATAGAGGAAACAACATGCCACACTATAGAGGAAACAACATGCTACACTATAGAGGAAACAACATGCTACACTATAGAGGAAACAACATGCTACACTATAGAGGAAACAACATGCTACACTATAGAGGAAACAACATGCTACACTATAGAGGAAACAACATGCTACACTATAGAGGAAACAACATGCTACACTATAGAGGAAACAATATGCCACACTATAGAGGAAACAACATGCTACACTATAGAGGAAACAACATGCCACACTATAGAGGAAACAACATGCTACACTATAGAGGAAACAACATGCCACACTATAGAGGAAACAACATGGTACACTATAGAGGAAACAACATGCCACACTATAGAGGAAACAACATGGTACACTGTAGAGGAAACAACATGCTACAGTTATGGAACAGGTATATATCATTATTATAATTAATGTAGAATTAGATGTTTACTTCTCATCTCTAAAATAGATATGTTACTCTATATAATATTGTGCTTATCTTCAGTGTTAGTGAAGGGGGACTGGTCAAAAGTAGTGCACTATATAGGGGATACGGTACCATTTTGGATGCCACCCTGCATCCCATTTGGGAGTCCAGATGCTGCTGAGAGTGGTGTTGGAGGGCCAGTAGGAGGCACTCTTTCCTCTGGAAAAAAAACTATCTCAATACTCCAGGACAGTGATTGGGGACATTGCTCTGTGTAGGGTGCTGTCTTTCGGATGGGATGTTAAATGATGTGTATCCCCCCTCTTCAAAGGGGGATACACTCTAGACCCAAACTGTTATTGACCTATATCCATCCTGCCCTGCCTTTCTAAAATCTTCGAAAGCCAAGTTAACAAACAGATCACCGACCATTTCGAATCCCACCATACCTTCTCCACTATGCAATCTGGTTTCCCGAGCTGGTCCTGGGTGCACCTCAGCCACGCTCAAGGTCCTAAACGATATCATAACCACCATCGATAAAAGACAGTACTGTGCAGCCGTCTTCATCGACCTGGCCAAGACTTTCGACTCTGTCAATCACCGCATTCTTATCGGCAGACTCAATAGCCTTGGCTTCTCAAATGACTGCCCCGCCTGGTTCACCAACTACTTCTCAGATAGAGTTCAGTGTGTCAAATCGGAGGACTTGTTGTCCGGACCTCTATGGGGGTGCCACAGGGTTCAATTCTCGGGCCAACTCTTTTCTCTGTATATATCAATGATGTCGCTCTTGCTGCGGGTGATTCTTTGATCCACCTCTACGCAGACGACACCATTCTGTATGCATCTGGCCCTTCGTTGGACACTGTGCTAACAAACCTCCAAACGAGCTTCAATGCCATACAACACTCCTTCCGTGGCCTCCAACTGATTCTAAAGGCTTGGAAAACTAAATGCATGCTCTTCAACCGATTGCTGCCCGCACCTGCCCGCCCGACCAGCATCTGTCTGGTTAGACTGTAAACTCTCCTTCCAGACTCACATTAAGCATCTCCAATCCAAAATTAAATCTAGAATCGGCTTCCTATTTCACAACAAAGCCTCCTTCAATCATGCTGCCAAACATACCATCGTAAAACGGACAATCCTACCGATCCTTGACTTTGGCGATGAAATTTACAAAATAGCCCCCAACACTCTACTCAGCAAAATGGATGTAGTCTATCACAGTGCCATCCGTTTTGTCACCAAAGCCCCATATACTACCCACCATTGCGACCTGTATGCTCTCGTTGGCTGGCCCTCACTAGATATTTGCCGCCAAACCCACTGGCTCCAGGTCATCTATAAGTCTTTGCTAGGTGGTCACCATAGCAACACCCACCCGTAGCATGCGCTCCAGCAGGTATATTTCACTGGTCATCCCTAAAACCCACACTTCCTTTGGCCGTCTTTCCTTCCAGTTCTCTGCTGCAAATGACTGGAACGAATTGCAAAAATCACTAAAGCTGGAGTCTTATCTCCCTCTCTAACTTAAGCATCAGCTGTCAGAGCAGCTTACCGATCACTGTACCTGTCCACAGCCAATCTGTAAATAGCACACCCAACTACCTCATCCCCATATTGTTATTTATCCTCTTGCTCTTTTGTACCCCAGTGTCTCTACTTGCACATCATCGTCTGCACATCTATCACTCCAGTGTTAATGCTAAATTGTATTTATTTCGCCTCTATGGCCTATTTATTGTCTTAACTCCCTACTCTTCGACATTTGCACACACTGTACATAGATTTTTCTATTGTGTTATTGACTGTGCTCTTGTTTATGTGTAACTCTGTGTTCTTGTTTTTGTCGCACTGCTTTGCTTTATCTTGGCCAGGTCGCAGTTGTAAATGAGAACTTGTTCTCAACTGGCCTACCTGGTTAAACAAAGGTGAAAAAATAAATAACTACAACTATTCCCCAGATCGTTGCTGTAAATGAGAATGTGTCCTGAGTCAACTTACCTGGTAAAAAAAATGAAAATACTATTTTCCTTCCTGTTTAGGGTAGCAGAACACCCTCCTCAAAGTAAGCTTTAGAGTTACATGTGTATCCTGAGTATCCCCCCACCCCCTCAAAGCTTTACAGTAATAAATGAGACAGTACTATAACAGAGTAAGAGCTCTTTGCATATCTGCAGTATGTACTGTATTTCCGGTACGAAGCGTGCAGTACACCCTTTGGGGGTGGTGTTGTGTTTGTGGTGACGCCGGGAAGCTTTCAGGCCCTGTTATGTCACATGGCGGGTGTTATAAATGTTGGATGGCAATCAGGAGGACCGGGAGGGACGATCTGAGAGAGGGGCAGAGTGGGACGTGAGTGGGGTGGAGTGGGGAGGCGGGGGGGCTGTGTGTGTTTGTGTGTGAAAGAGAGGGTGTGTGTCAGAGAGAGAGGGCGAGAGTATGTGTTACCGTGACCTCCTGAAAGTGTTGTTGTAGTGTTACAATGGATTTTATTGTAGTAGGAAGAGGCTGTGGCCTCGGCAACATATGGGCCGTTTGTGTTTGTTGTTGTTTTTGTTGACAGGATTTCATGATAATGGATGTGTTTCTCGCTCTCTCTCTCTCTCTCTCTCAATCCCTCTTTTTTACCTCCCCATCTCTCTCTCTCTCAATCTCTCTCTTTACCTCTCTCAAAGTAAATTAAGCTTTTACTTAGTTAAAACTGTCCAACTCCTCTCTCATTATCCCATAGCTAAAGGGCTTTGACAACAGTAATTGCTAAAAGACTGCATCCCACCCACACACAATTAAGAGAAAACATTGGAAGGATTCCGGGGTTTTCCCTGTATTCCAATTAAACACAGAAAGAGAGAGCGCAGGGATAGAGAAGAGAGACAGAGAGAGAATAATAAGAAGGGGAGAACAGAGAATCCCCCCTCCCTCCCTCCCTCCCTCCCTCCCTCCCTCCCTCCCTCCCTCCATCCATCCCCCTCTCTTCTCCTCTCCTCTAAAACCCATCTTTTAAACTAAACTCTAGGGACCGGAGGGTGGAAGCAATTACTAATGTTTCCCCTTGTATTGCATGATGGTAATGATTAGACTGATGATGAACCACGGGGGTTGCCAGATGCTTGGAAAAACTCTTTTTAACTGACCCCTTTTTTTACCCGGTTGCCTTTCTCCAGGAAAGAGCCAAATAGACTTGATGAGACTGCACAAGCCTGTGTGAATGGAGGGTTGTGTGTACAGTAGCCAACCTGGCAGCCCCTGAGAAATGAAAGACATAATGTGTGAGTCACTAGCTAGGTTTCCATCCAATTGGTGACTAAAAACAATACGTCCATTTTTCCACCAGAGATGTGCTTCTATCAAATTGACTAGCTGCGGATAAAAGACTGTGTGTGATGATGTAGTGCACATAAAATGTACTTTTGTGGTTAAGTTCCCATGTACCCGTTGTGGAAATTCTTACACAGGGACACTCGAAGTCAATCTTAAATTTATTGTCAGCGCACTGGAGAGGTTCCAACAAAGTGAACGTCTGTCAGAAGCTCTGCTGGGGCAGTCCCAGCAGTTGTCTTACATACAGCTATACACAGACAAGTTATATTTGCATGATTTAGCATAATTAATTCATCATTAGCATTTTGTTTCATTCATGTGACCGAACCAATACTGGCTCATAACATGTGACAGACCAATACCTCACGAGGCCTCTTCTCTCTAAGCTGAGACCTTGAAACAGATCTTTTGTTCTCAAAACAAGGTCTGGGCGTACTGCCAAATTGCAGACACTGATAATGAGGATTTGTTCAGTCAGTCACTTGCACGAACACAGAAATTGGTTTATAAAAAAGCATAAACATAGAACAGAAATTGGTAAATAGAAAAGCACTAGCATAACATTTCCATCACATACCAAATAAAAAATATAAGTTAAATGGTTTTCCATCCCATTTTCAACTCTGCTGATGGTATTGTCCCCCCAAAAATTTGATTGCGAACTTGTCCACTCTGAACTCTGGCCAACAGTGCTAAAGTGCGGGTAAGCTTGCCTACATGGTGAGCTTGTATTTGTCAAATGGCAGCAAAACATTGATCGATCATCATAATTGAATACATTTTACAGACAAAAAAAGATCCCACCTTCTCTAGCGTATTTTGTTTTGTCGACATCTGGAAAGTTTACCGACAAATCTGCTGCTTCCATCAGGCCTGTCTTGACATTTTTTATCTGATTTAAAAAGGTTGGATGCAGGTTTGGGTAGGTTACTTTATAAATGCACTCTGTTACAGTTACTAGTTACCTGTCCAAAATTGTGATCAGTCAGTAACGTAACTTTTGAATTACCCAAACTCAGTAACATAATCTGATTACTTTCAGTTACTTTTAAATTACTTTCCCCTTAAGAGGCATTAGAACAAGACTGAAATAATCCATCTTATACATGTGGTGTGTCATCATAGGTGTCTCTGACTTGTGGTCAGACTCTTTTAGGTGGACGAAACTTAAACTTGCGCCTTTTTTCAATGCTGAATTTACTGTCAATGAGAAAACATAAACGTGTCATACTGTATTATATTTCGCAAACATCCTTTCTGAATTTAAAAGTAATCATCTAGATTTTTCAAAAGTATCTGTATTCTGATTACAATATGTGACCGACCGCCTTGATTCGGTCTTATGTAGCGATATTTGAAACTGTGTTTTTTACATTGGATAAAAGCAGAGACACAGAGTTACAAAATGTTATATCATACACTGCATGTGAGGTACAATGGGAAAGTAATTCTGCTTTGAAAGTTGATAAACTTGTAACCTCACTTTTGAGAAAATGGCCTTTGAATAATTTGGTACCTTCTGGAGAGCTCTTCTTTGTCTACACCAATTCAGCATCATTCACGATAAGCTTTAGCCCCCACCCAAACTCTTACCATTTTACTCGCCTTAGCAGAGCTGGTTAGGCTGTTTTCATGTTATCCAGAGCGTTGGTGACTGTAACTGTGCTGCCGGTAACAATTTAATTACTTTTTTTTGCCAACGTTTACTGACACCGGCCATATTCAACGGGTGTTGAGCGTTCGTAAATTCACCTGTTATTCTGTACTCTGGCACACTCAGAAGAGAGTGCTCTGTAATCGAAGTAGATGGCTGTTACGTTCCCCAGTTTCTGTGTTGTGGTTTGTGTATTTGCATGGCTTCCTGAAATTCTCCCTAAGCAGCTAATTGATCAGCCCAATTCATGATTGGAGAGCTGACCCCACCCCCTCTTCAGGACGCGCTGTCTTCAATTACCAACTCCTTCTGAAGCTATATAAACCAGAGTTCTGTTGCTCAGTAGAGAGAGGAGGCTGATGGCTGTATCATGTTGGTTGTCGCGAAGAGATTTGCTATGTACTGTGTTAGTTGTTGCTCAGAGAGCTTCTTCAATGTCCTGAGTTAGTTTTTTTCTCTGTTTTTACTTTGTTCCCGAAGGGGAAGGCACCTAGGGAGTGCTTAGGCAAGAGGCCTGCGGGCATACATATACCCGTAGTATATTCACTGTCTATTCACACTTGGTAAGACCTGGGCAGACCACCCCCTGTATTTTGGTTAGCGCACCAGGTGGTGCTAAGTTAGATAAGTAGTGGGTAGGCAGGTTAAATAGGAGAGGGGGCTTTGATATTTACTTTCTTTGCTTTGGTTCCGTCCAGCCCCTTTCCCCAAAAATTACCGTGTGACAGAATAAATTCCTTGTAAATGGTACCACTCTCTGCCTTTGTCATCCTTACTCGCACCTACAGTCCCATACCTCTTTCACACCACGGGGAGTTTAGTTGTATTAGGGTGTTGCGTTCCCTCTTTCGAGAGGCGTGTGTAACAATGGCCAGACTGAATTTATGAACGCACCCGAAATGGTTAATTGTATAGTGGAGTCTTTTGTTATGACATGTAACTAGCTAGGTAAACAATGAACAATAATCCAACTCTTGACGTTACTACCCTGCAGGTAGCTCACCAACCAGGTTCAATGTTAGCTAGCTAACATTAGACTAACTAGCCAAGCAAATGGCTCTGCGATACGAATAATAAGATCATACGAGCCAGCCAGCTAACAGTACACTAACTTGAAAAGATTAGAAACTTGTAAGATCTGAAAATGTAGCTAGCTAGACTATCTAACCCGTGGTCTGAAATCGAAATAGATAGCCAGAGTGAATTTACCAGCTAGTACGTCTATCAACAGTTAATGCCGTGGCATTCTATTAAAATGGTTACTTGCAAAGTGGGGTCTTTTGTTAAGACATGTAGCTAGCTAGCTAGCTAAACAATGAACCATAATCCCAACTCATGACATTACTACCCTGCATGAATCTGCAGGTAGCTAACACACCAGGTTCAATGTTAGCTAGCTAACATTAGGCTATAACTAGCCAAGAAAATGGCTCTGAGATACGAATAATATGATCATACACGTAACCTTACCTAGCGAGCCGGCCAGCTAGTTGTTGGGGATGAATCAGAATGAGTTGGGTAACATAGATAAGATGTTTTATTTTCATCGTATGCTTGTGAGATACTTGTCATTAAAATCTTTCCCTTTGTCAATAGGGTTGGTAGTTGCAGTTATCACTTCTCAGCTAGGGATTAGTCACATTGGGGCGCAGAGAGGGGAGAGGTCAGGCTTGTCTTATGTCAATCTAACTATTCCTAAACCATGTGAAGGGATGGCGTTATTAATGGGGAACCATTGTCGCTATCTCATACAATGTCTGTACGCCAGTCACTCCCTACTTTTCTCAGTGGGGGAAAGAGTATGGCTGTGTCTGGAACCATTGTATTTCCCCTCTGAGGTTGCCCTTATCTTGACCTAGTATTTGACCTAAGAGGCTCACTGTCTGATTTTGAGTTTGTCCAGGTTTGGGAGTATCTAGGATTGACAATTGATATATGCCATTGGATGAGGTAATGTTTTGGTAGACAGTGAAGTATCAAGGATGAGATTAGAACCTGTTTAGGAGACCAAACTGAGCGATAATTATTAGCGAATGCTGTCTCTGTATGGGATACTCCTCTCTAAAGTAAAAGTCTTTCTTTGTGAAGCAGTTCCTATTATCTGTGGTTTGTCATGTCGACTAGGGGGTGGATCTTTGCTATAAAAGATCTCAGTTGCCATTATGTTAGGCACTCTCAACTTTTCATTAGAGATACTGAAATGTTGAAAGTCAAATGCTATTGCAAAAGCTTAATGATTATTAAAGGTGAAGTTTAAGTATAACTCTGACTGGTGTGTGGTTTACTCTCTCATCATTTGGTAATACAGGAAATTGCCACGGCACAGTACACTTTAACTTGAAATGAAACCACTTTCTGTCAAAATTAGAAACATGTAATATCTGAAAAAGGTAGATAGCAAGACTATCCATCATGGATGGATGCCTTTCCTGTCGGATGCCATGGTTGCCCGTAGTTTGAAGACGTAATCCGGACAGAGGTGTTTTCTCCATCTCCTTAGCTATCATACACAAATTCCACTGATTTCACTCGGTCCTCCAGAAAGTGGAGGGCAACACTTATGCAGTTTTACTACGCGATACATTTTTTTATTTAAAGTTGCGTTATTCAGGATTACCTAGACATACTGACCAGCTCAAATAGACAGAAGCGTGCTATATGGCCGACCAATCCAAACTCATCTCTCGGCATGTCCAGCCCACTCATCTCAGCCAATCATGGCTTTCGGGAAGGTTGCTGTGTTTTTCTGTGGCTAAACCAACTAGGCTCGTAATTTAACAATTGCATTTTGTATTTACAGATGGCATGCATGTTTATTAAAGCACATGAAAGTTCACATGTTCGAGAAGGCATTTCTGCCAAAAAACGGATTTTGATTTTCTTTTTAAAGTTTATGTTCAAACGGCTCCTGTGAAGCAGTGACCCGCGACATACGCTTAGTTTCCGGGTTACATATGTTTACTAGTAACGTAACTGATTACAGTTTTTTTTTGTAATGAGATTACTTGTAACTCTCTCTACATTTACATTTGTCTTTCTACATACATTCAGTTTCTCCGCAACCTTGAGAGAGCGAGAGAGATTGAGAAAGATAAAAGGGGATGAACAGATGGAGCAGGAAGCACCTGCTGCAACTGTAAACCATGTGGGTAGCCTTGCTGGCTGGTGGAGAGAGAGAAAAAGAAACCACACCACTGCTCTCCCTGTCTCCCTTTGTGGTAGACTTACTACAGACCACACTGGGATAGGATAGCAGTAGTTTGGTTCAGTGGCCAGGAGCCAAAACCACAGAACCACCGTTGCTAAAGCATCAACTAAACAATATGAAACCATCATAAAAAGAATAACACTTAATTTGGCCCTGACCAAACTCTGTATCAGGACATGGTAGTCTGTCTATCTGTAGTTGTTTTTGTCTGGGAGCCAGTGCCACAATTGATTTGAGCAGTTAGAGAGGATTACGCAGGAGGTGGAAACAGCAGTGGTACAAATGAATGGGGGAAATTATTAGGACTAACATTTCAGGTGATTGCAGGGAAATCATGGGGGAATGCTTGGTGTGTGTGTGGGTGCATGCACTGACTGTGTGTGCGTGTGTAGCGGGGGAGCGGATAAACTGAGGACAGAATCAGAGAGAGACATAAAGAGACTCCCAGCAAATCAGATTAATTAAAGAGTATTGATGCATGAGATTAGATTGGGAGCCTATGGTGTAAAGGATATGATTACACGAGAGAGAGAGAGACAGAGAGGAAAGATAAATACTGAGAGAGAAAGGGAGAAAGAGATGGAGAGAGAGGAAGAGAGTGAGTGAAAGACCAGAAAAACAGGAGAGAGCTCCCACCAACTCACTCAGTTGCCCACGGAGACTAAACAGCGTGCATTTGCTTGGTTGCCAAGGCACCCAAGGTATTTCCTGTTGTCGTGGCAACGTCGACTGACATGTGGGTGACGGTGACATTTACGGCTGTGTGCGCGGCGGCCTGTCACACACACACGCACTCTGTCCTCCAGTCCCTAATTAGGAATGTCACCCAGAAGAAGGTGACGAGACCGGGCCCGCCGGAGAGAGAGCGAGCTTAATCACACACACACACGATATGTCAGGACACCCATAGCATTTCTTTGTCAACACACGCAGTGTCACATGTCACCGAATATGACAGTGAGAATACTAAATATGTCAGGTCTTTAATTTGTTTGTATCTTTATGGAGGACAGCTGTGAAATAGGGTGTGTGTGTGTGTGTGTGTGTGTGTGTGTGTGCGTGTGAGACCATTAAGTTGCATGGCTGTTACTTGCCCCCGTGGGAATTGACAGGGACGTATATAGAGATAGATGTTGGAGTAACGGAGGGAATGCGTGAGGGAGGGAAGTAAAGAGAGAAATAGCTAGCTGAGGTTTGTTTGTTTTTATGACTCCTGACACAAGGTAGACCGGGTGCTTTTGAGTGAGAGAGAAAGAGAGAGAGAGAGATGTACACCACTGAAAGCTGATTAGCATTGTGGTCCATGTCCCACTGCCGTGGCTTCGACTCACTGCTAAAAAGAGAGAGAGAGAGAGAGAGAGAGAGAGAGATAGAAAGACAGAGGGATGGAGAGATAAAGTGGCAGAATCGCTGCCTCAGCACTCTGGGGCGGAGAAGAGAGGAGTCTGGTGAAACTGTGTATTTAGAGAAAGAGAGATGGAGGGAGAGCGAAGGGAGAGAGAGAAGGGAGAGAGAGAAGGGTGGAACTGCAGACAAGAGGACACTTCACCCTCATACAGGATAATTGACACTTTTCTCTCTTCCCCCTCTGTCCTCTATCTTCCCTCCGTTCTCAGTGTCTGTGCTGCCTCATTGAACTGTGGTAATAAAAAACTAAGGTACTGCTCTTCTTCTTTTTCTCCTTCTGCTCTTCTTCCTATCCTCCGCCGTCATTCTTTTCTCTCTTCTAGCTGTTGGGGGTGTGTCCTCTTCTCTCGTCCTGTGCATTGCTGCTGACGTGCTGAAATACTCTGCCCCATGCTGGTGTTTAAGGAGACAGCACATAGACTGTACACCGCTCAGACACAGTCACACACTGGTGCTCGCTGGGCGAACGGTACAGCGGTCATTAACTAATGGACTGTGGGGAGAGCGTGCCCACCGCTGCCCGCCACACAGGGGTCAGGGGGTCACTGACGCAAGAGAACACCAGTCCGTCGGAGGGTCACTCCACCCCATCTATCTCTGTCATACTGCCGTGCCAAGACAACACACCCGCACACTAGCTGATAAACACATACACACACTCACTATCACACACTCATTGATAAACACACACACAAACACACACACACACACGCACTGATAAACACACACACACTCGCTGATAAACACACAGATGAATGGAGCTGTCTTCAAAAACTGCTGAGAGAGATGTGTGTGTGTATGTGTAAGGCATTGGCAGCCACACACTGTCTCTCCTCAGCTCAGTGAGTCAGACACAGAACAGTAGCACTGCAGTGGGAGTACAAAGTCTCAGTTCACAATAGGAATTTGTAAGGTGATACGAATAGCTGCCTGGAAGCAGTGTTAACTGTTGACTGTGAAATATACAGTTGTATGGAATAGTGAGTCACACTGTAGAATGATGCCAATCCGTAACTGTCACCCTGAGAGCGACCGGAAAGAGATTTCAGAGGCAGATTATTGTGCTAGTATCTGCCTCTGATGTCACTTAAGGGAATATACAGAATGTATCTGTCCATAGGTCATACCACTTTAACATTACCACATTGGATCACTTTCCTGTTAAATGTATTGGGTATTAAACCATTTAAACAGCGGAAAGACAAGTAGGGTTCCTCGTTTGGTTCGTAGCCATCCTCCAACTTTGACGCCCTTTAACGATGCAAGTTGCAACACAAGAGTTAAAGCTAGATAGATTTTTTCCCACTCCTTCGCTGACTCCGCCCCGCCTTTGATTTTTCTTTATTCTCTCTCGTTCTTTCTCCCACTCTCCCTTTTCGCTCTCGCTCATTCTCTCCTCCTCCTTCCACCCCTCTCTCCTTCCCTTCCCTCTCCACTCCCTCCCTTCCTTTTCTTTCTCCCCCCTCCCTCCCTCTCCCCTCCCTCCCTTCCTTTTCTTTCTTTCTCCCCCCTCCCTCCCCCTCCCCTCCCTCCTCACCGCTCTCTTTTCTTTATCTTGTTCCCTCTCTCCGCTCCTCCCTGTTCTATCAGGTGTTGGGTGGAGGCCAAACACCAGAGCATTGTGGGTCTAATCGTTAACGTCATTAACATCACTAACGGCTCGGCATGGGAAACCTCCGCAATGGCTCTCTCCTTCACGCTTTCTCTCGCTCTCCCTTCCCTCTCTCTCTTTAACTCTATCCATCTGTCTGTCTGTCGGTTTGCCTGTCACTCTACCCGTCTGTCTGTCCATTTGTCTCTGTTTGCCTGCCTGTTTGTCTGCCTGTCTGCCTGCCTGCCTGTTTTCAAGTTAGTCTGCCTTTCTCACTCTTCCTTTTTTCTCCTCTGAACACGACAGCCCCCAAGGGAAACGTTTCTCTTCTATAGCATTGTCATGCCTCCCTCCCTCCTTTCCCCTCTCTTTTCTCCCTCCCTCCCTCCCTCCCTCCCTCCCTCCCTCCCTCCCTCCCTCCCTCCCTCCCTCCCTCCCTCCCTCTTTTCTTCCTCTCTCCCTTCCTTAGCAATATTCCCCTTCATCCTCCCTCTTATCTCTTCCTCTTTAGCCCATCGCTCACTCATTTCTCTGACAGCTGCTTTTCTTTCCCCCCTTCTCCTTTTTCTAGCTCCCTCTATCTCTATCTCGGTCTTAATCATTCTGCCGTCCGTTAAGCTACAAATCATTAAGCTTTACAGACAAACTGCTCATTAGTCGCTCTTTAATTAATCCTCAACTCCCCTCCTTTACTCTGACCTCTCAGCGGGGTGTGTGTGTCGTGTGTGTGCATGTGTCTGTGTGTGCGCATCTGTGCGTATGTGTATGAGTGAATATCTGTGTGTGCGTGTGCGTTCTGTGTATAAGTGTTCTGTGTGTGTGTGTGACTGCCTTTCAGGAAGTAGATGGAGATAAATGTGATGTATGGCTTTGTGTCTTAGCCTCTCTGCCTTCATTGTATGTATCTAGTCTCTCTGGATATAGAGACAGACATTATGGAATTAGACTGAGACAGCTGACAAATATCCACTTTATCTCCTACTCACACACTTTTCCTTCATTTTCTGTCCATTTTTGCCCATTTCTCAGACCGCCATAGGCCAAGTCTGCGTCCAAAAATGTACATATCTATGTCCTATGGCAGCCTATTTTCTAACTGCACTATATGTGATTATGGTGCCATTTAAGGCATATCCCAAGAGATGTGTACTGTTTTCATTGGCTAGCTGTCATCTCTCTTCGGCCAATGCAATGTCAGTAGAGAAATACTGTCCCAGTTGGTGAGCCATTGTAACTCACTTAGTGGTCTAAGTGACAGCAAGAGTTGGAGCTGTTGTACGTAGTGTCAGGGCTCCATTTCATTGGTCCTGGTTGCTTCTTCCTCTTCATATCACTAACCTTTCCTAACACGTTAATAGATGTCTAATAAGCTCCACGACCATTCATTTATCAACACCGAATAAATCCGTTTCATTAATTATCATTATCGATTTCCCTAAAAGCGGGCGTTGGGCGGGCTGCAGAGTCAGAGCAGCGGCGAGAAAATGGTTTGTTTTAAAGTGTCACCACGCCCATCTCGAGATGAATGATGAGGAAGTCTTTCACAGCCAGATATGATTGATGGTCCCACTAAATACGCCCATTAGGAAGTGGGCTCTCCCTGCCTCCCTCCCCATTACTCTTACTCACACAGGGCCACCAAGAGCAGCCATGGTCATTTGATGCAATTTAAATGCAGACCTATCGTGAATATGAATATGTGAAAATGTGATGGAAGATACACCTAGAGCTTTTTATGCCTCCCGTGTGTGTGTGTGTGTGTGTGTGTGTATGTGTGTGTGTGTGTGTGTGTGTGTGTGTGTGTGTGTGTGTGTGTGTGTGTGTGTGTGTGTGTGTGTGTGTGTGTGTGTGTGTGTGTGTGTGTGTGTATGTGTGCGTGTGTGTGTGCGCGTGTGTGTATGTATTTCTCTCGAACGCTCTAACTGCTCTCTAGAGTTTTGTTATTGGGCGTGAAAGGAACAGCGATGGGAGATGTTGCAGCTTCACCGACAGCAGCTTTTGGTACAGTAGAGATACCTGCTACATCCCAAAATGGCACCCTGCTCCCTATGTAGTGCACTACCTTTGACCAGGGCTCATAGGGCTTTGGTCAAAAGTAGTGAACCATATAGGGCATAAGGTTCCATTTGGGACACATGCACAGTTGTGTGTAGGTAAGAAGTGGTAGCTTGTTCTTTAGTGTTTTTACTAATACTATTATATTAGTCATCATCTTCTTCTTATTATTATTATTATTAATTGAGTACCTTCAGTGGATGCAATAAATGATTCAATGTGAAATATTCACAGTCGTGACCAAAAGTTTTGAGAATGACACAAATATTAATTTTCACAGTATGCTGCCTCAGTTTGTATGATGGGAATTTGCATATACTCCAGAATGTTATGAAGAGTGATCAGATGAATTGCAATTAATTGCAAAGTCCCTCTTTGCCATGCAAATAAACTGAATCCCCAAAAAGCATTTCCACTGCATTTCAGCCCTGCCACAAAAGGACCAGCTGACATGTCAGCGATTCTCTCGTTAACACAGGTGTGAGTGTTGACGAGGACAAGGCTGGAGATCACTCTGTCATGCTGATTGAGTTCGAATAACAGACTGGAAGCTTCAAAAGGAAGGTGCTTGGAATCATTGTTCTTCCTCTGTCAATCATGGTTACCTGCAAGGAAACATGTGCCGTCATCATTGCTTTGCACAAAAAGGGCTTCACAGGCAAGGATATTGCTGCCAGTAAGATTGCACCTAAATCAACCATTTATCGGATCATCAAGAACTTCAAGGAGAGCGGTTCAATTGTTGTGAAGAAGGCTTCAGGGCGCCCAAGAAAGTCCAGGAAGCGCCAGGACCGTCTCCTAAAGTTGATTCAGCTGCGGGATCGGGCACCACCAGTACAGAGCTTGCTCAGGAATGGCAGCAGGCAGGTGTGAGTGGATCTGCACGCACAGTGAGGTGAAAACTTTTGGAGGATGGCCTGGTGTCAAGAAGGGCAGCAAAGAAGCCACTTCTCTCCAGGAAAAACATCAGGGACAGATTGATACAGGGATCAGGTACAGGGATTGGACTGTTGAGGACTGGGGTAAAGTCATTTTCTCTGATGAATCCCCCTTCCGATTGTTTGAGGCATCCGGAAAAAGCTTGTCTGGAGAAGACAAGGTGAGCGCTACCATCAATCCTGTGTCATGCCAACAGTAAAGCAACCTGAGACCATTCATGTGTGGGGTTGCTTCTCAGCCAAGGGAGTGGGCTCACTCACAATTTTGCCTAAAACACAGCCATGAATAAAGAATGGTACCAACACATCCTACCAGCAACTTCTCCCAACCATCCAGGAACAGTTTGGTGATGAACAATGCCTTTTCCAGTATGATGGAGCACCTTGCCATAAGGCAAAAGTGATAACTAAGTGGCTCGGGGAACAAAACATCGATATTTTGGGTCCAAGGCCAGGAAACTCCCCAGACCTTAATCACATTGAGAAATTGTGGTCAATCCTCAAGAGGAGGGTGGACAAACAAAACCCCACAAATTCTGACAAACTCCAAGCATTGATTATGCAAGAATGGGCTGCCATCAGTCAGGATGTGGCCCAGAAGTTAATTGACAGCATGCCAGGGCGGATTGGTCTTAAAAAAAAAGGGTCAACACTGCAAATATTGACTCTTTGCATCAACTTCATGTAATTGTCAATAAAAGCCTTTGACATTTATGAAATGCTTGTAATTATACTTCAGTATTCCATAGTAACATCTGACAAAAATATCTAAAGACATCGAAGCAGCAAACTTTGTAGACATTAATATTTGTGTCATTCTCTAAACTTTTGGCCACGACTGTACACCCTTAGAAAACAAAATGCTATCTAGAACCTAAAAGGGTTTTTCTATTGTCTCCATAGGAGAACGCTTTAGGTTTCGGGTTAAACCCATTCCACCGGGTTGGTTCTACATGGAAGCCAAAAGGTTTCTACCGGGAACCAGAAAGGGAAAGCCATGTAGTAAAGAGTGTAGTAAAAACCAATGTGGGTGGGTGTCTTAAAAGCCGTAAGTTGTGATTGAGGGAGCAAAGACAATATTAGCTGCAGTAAGGGGTAACACGGTGACTGGCTTAACAAGAGAGGAGAAGGAATCGGGAATCTATGCCAAACTATTGCAATTTGAGTTATTTGAGCTATTCGACCAGTATAAGGAACAGCACCGTCTCACCCTCCAGTGTGTCTCAGCAGACAGACTGATTTGCTTAAGCACTGTCTCGCCTCAGTGCTTTATTGACGTTTGGCGTGACGAGCACTCCTCTTTTATTTCGAGTGTGAATCTCTCCTAATGAAATAACAGTGTCATTCCGCGCTACCCACCCACCGCCACAGCCACGCTATTCCCACACACCCCTCCCTCCTTATCTCTCCTTCTTACTCTCTTCTCTCGCTCTCTTCCTTTTGCCTCTCTCTCTCTCGCTCTCGCTCTCTCTTCCTTCTCTTCCTCTTACTTCTCTCTTTATCTTTTGTCTTAAAAGGCTAAACTAATCCTAGATTCATCACTCATACTCTGAGCAAACACTACATGACCAAAAGTATGTCGACACCTGCTCGTCGAACATCTCTTTCCAAAATCATGGGCATTAATATGGAGTTGGTTCCCCCCTTTGCTGCTAGAACAGCCTCCACTCTTTCCACTACATGTTGGAACATTGCTGCGGCGATTTGCTTCCTTTCAGCCATTAGTGAGGTCAGGCTCTGATGTTGGGCGATTAGGCCCGGCTTGCAGTCGGCGTTCCAATTCATCCCAAAGGTGTTCGAAGGGGTTGAGGTCAGGGCTCTGTGCAGGCCAGTCAAGTTCTTCCACATCGATCTCGACAAACCATTTCTGTATGTCTCTCGATTTGTACCTGGGGGTATTGTCATACTGAAACAGGAAAAGGCATTCCCCAAACTGTTGCCACAAAGTTGGAAGCACAGCATCGTCTAGAATGTCATTGTAGGCTGTAGCGTTAAGATTTACCTTCACGGAAACTAAGGGGCCTAGCCCGATACATGAAAAACAGCCCCAGACCATTATTCCTCTTCCACCAATCTTTACGGTTGGCACTGTGCATTCGGGCAGGTAGCGGCGTTCTCCTGGCATCCGCCAAACCCAGATTTGTCTGTCGGACTGTGACAGATGGTGAAGCGTATTCATCACTCCAGAGAACGCATTTCAACTGCTCCACCACTTCAGCTTTACACTTTGGTTGTGGTAAAGTGGGAGATTTGTACAGGGTAAAATGGATCTTGAAGAAGGAACGCCATGCCATACCCTGTGGATGGCGCTTAATTGGAGCCAATTTCCTCCTCCTGCAGCAAGAAGCAGTCAGCTGGTATTCTGTCTATAATGGAATGGCCAGCACAGTCACCGGATCTCAACTCTATTGAGCTGTTGTTCAGCCACTTCAACCGACGCTTGGCATGGCGCATGGTGATCTTAGGCTTGTGTGCGACTGCTCGGCCATGAAAACTCATTTCATGAAGGCCCCGACGAACGGTTCTTGTGCTGACGTTGCTTCCAGAGGCAGTTAGGAACTCGGTAGTGAATGTTGCAACTGAGGACACATGATTTTTACGCTCTTCAGCACTCGGTGGTCCCGTTCTGTGAGCTTGTGTGGCCTACCACTTCGCGGCTGAGCCGTTGTTGCTCCGAGACTTCCACTTCACAATAACAGCACTGACAGTTGACTGGGGCAGCTCTAGCAGAGCAGAAATTGACGAACTGACTTGTTGGAAAGGTGGCATCCTATGATGGTGCCATGTTGAAAGTCACTGAGCTTTTCACTAAGGCCATTCTACTGCCAATGTTTGTCTATGGAGATTGCATGGCTGTGGGCTTGATTTTATACACCTGTCAGCAACGGGTGTGGCTGAAATGGCCGAATCCACTATTTTGAAGAGGTCTCCACATACTTTTGTATATATTGTGTATCTCTTTCCACCCTCTCTCTTTTTCCTCTCACTCCCACTTTCTTGCTTCCTTTTTCTTTTTTCCCCCCTCTTCCACTCTATCCCTCATTATCTTTCTTCCCTCTCTCTTTCAGCAGAGAAATGTAATGACTTGATATCCCCTGCTGATTGGTTGATGTACACTACTGTTCAAAGGTTTGGGGTCACTTAGGATTTTTGAGTTTTTGAAAGAAAATCATATTTTATGTCTATTAAAATAACATCAAATTGATCAGAAATACAGTGTAGACATTGTTAATGTTGTGAATGACTATTGTAGCTGGAAACGGCAGATTTTTATTGGAATTTCTACATAGGCGTTCAGAGGCCCATTATCAGCAACCATCACTCCTGTGTTCCAATGGCACGTTGTGTTAGCTAATCCAAGTTTATCATTTTAAAAGGCTAATTGATCATTAGAAAACCCTTTTTTCAATTATGTTAGCACAGTTGAAAATTGTTGTTCAGATTGAAGAAGCAATAAAACTGGCCTTTTTTAGACTAGTTGAGTATCTGGAGCCAATCAGCATTTGTGGGTTCGATTACAGGCTCAAAATGGCCAGAAACAAAGACCTTTCTTCTGAAACTCGTCAGTCTATTCTTGTTCTGGGAAATGAAGGTTATTCCATGAGAGAAATTGCCAAGAAACTGAAGATCTCGTACAATGCTGCGACCCAATCCCTTCACAGAAAAGCGCAAACTGGCTCTAACCAGAATAGAAAGAGGACTGGGAGGCCCCGGTGCACAACTCAGGACAAGTACATTAGAGTGTCTAGTTTGAGAAAAAGATGCTTCACAAGTCCTCAACTGGCAGCTTCATTAAATAGTACCCACAAAACACCAGTCTCAACGTCAACAGTGAAGATGTGACCCCAGGATGCTGGTCTTCTAGGCAGAGTTGCAAAGAAAAAGCCATATATCTCAGACTGGCCAATGAAAAGAAAAGATTAAGATGAGCAAAAGAACACAGACACTGGACAGAGGAAGATTGGAAAAAAGTGTTATGAACAGACAAATCTAAGTTTGAGGTGTTCGGATCACAAAGAAGAACATTCGTGAGATGCAGAAAAAAATGAAAAGATGCTGGAGGAGTGCTTGACGCCATCTGTCAAGCATGGTGGAGGCAATGTGATGGTCTGGGGGTGCTTTGGTGGTGGTAAAGTGGGAGATTAGTACAGGGTAAAAGGGGTCTTGAAGAAGGAAGGCTATCACTCCATTTTGCAACGCCATGCCATACCCTGTGGACGGCTCTTAATTGGAGACAATTTCCTCCTTCCTCCTGCCTCTTCCCTTTTTAAGGAAGAAGCAGGAAGCAGTCAGCTTCCGGTATTCTGTCTATAATGGAGTGGCCAGCACAGTCACCGGATGTCAACCCTATTGAGCTGTTGTGAAGGACACAATTATTATTTCAATTATAAATCATTATTTATAACCTTCCTATTAATTTTGCAACTCATTTCATGTATGTTTTCATGGAAAACAGGGACATTTGTAAGTGACCCCAAACTTTTGAACGGTTGTGTACATGGCGTTACTGAGAATGATCCAAACCACAGAGAGAGAGAGAGCGCGAGAGAGGGAAAGAGAGGAGACTAGAAGGAAGTGATGGAGAGTAGAGAGAAAGAAAGAGGGAGAAACATTGCCAGTGAGGTCCCGTGTGGCTCAGTTGGTAGAGCATATGCTAGCTTGCAATGCTAGTGTTGTGGGTTAGATTCTCACGGGGGACCAGTACAAAAAAGTACGAAAGTGTATGCACTCACTACTGTAAGTCGCTCTGGGTAACAGTGTCTGCTAAATGACTAAAATGTAAACTGAAAAAATAGAGTGAGGTCCCACTGTGGGCATCTGTCTGTGTGTGACGGCTCCAGTCTTTGGCATGTCTGCCTCACCCCTCTGCCCCCTGCCAACCCCATTCCTTAAGATGTGTCCCTGACTGCCATTCTCTGGGATGAGGCCTGCCAGCACTCATATGTCCATCTCAGACCTTGCACACACACATCCATCTCAGACCTCTCAGTTCCTACACACAGCCCTCCGACATGACAAAGAATCCAATGGGAATGGGTCAAGTTAGATGGGAGTCACAGGGGAATATTGGGACTCACAAGTCTAGTGTCCACTTGGCTTGTCTTCTTACCCCTTGCTTCACAACCAGAATATACAAAAGTCCTGTACAGCCCTGAGAGCTCTAACCCTGGATCGATGGCTCTCTCTATGAGGCTCCGGTGATGACTGGGACTTGGGATGAGCTGGGTGGGGCTGTCTGTGTGTGCATGTGAGATGGTGTAGAGTGGTAGTGCCGCTGCAGTGTTTAGCATACAGAACAAGGGAGGGTCCGTCTAACAGCTTGTCCAGCCCAGGCAGGAGGCACTCAGGAGGGGTAAGCTCTACTCGGCTCGCACCTGCCCTCTCCAAAACCCCCAGACGTCCTGCAGAACACAGCCCAGTCTAATTGACATGATCCCCCGCCTCCACACCACTCGCGGCGGATACTGCTGCTTTTAACCTTGACTGGAGGGGGAGTGTGAGTGTGTTTCTGTGTCTGTGTGTGTGTGTGTTTTTGTGTCTGTGTATGCGTGTGTGATGTTACTACAACATTTATTTTGAAGAGTGACGAATACTCCAGTCCAGAATGGAGATACAGTTTACAACCAAGTTGTCGAACTCTGACCCTGTTTGTCTGATGTTTGACCACCCACGTGATCTTTTTGTTGTTACTTGGAAGCAAAAAGGGTTCTCCTATGGGGACAGCCGAAGAACCCTTTTGGAACCCTCATGGATATTTGAATGTCGTTCCTTAAATCTTGTTCGCTGCTGCTTAACTATTCTGACATTCCCTGTCTTACAGTATTTCCCTGCTCTTTGGAGGTCTAAAGTAAAGGATTATCTCTGTTGTGGATGATATTGAGTTGCGCACCTTTGGGGACCTTTTAACAGAATGTGACTGGCAGAACGGTGTTGTATGTGGAGGATGAGGGCTGCAGTAGATATCTCAGATAGGGGGGAGTGAGGCCTAAGAGGGTTTTATAAATAAACATCAACCAGTGGGTCTTGCGACGGGTATACAGATGACCAGTTTACAGAAGAGTATAGAGTGCAGTGATGTATCTTATAAGGAGCATTGGTGGCAAATCTGATGGCCGAATGGTAAAGAACATCTAGCCGCTCGAGTGCACCCTTACCTGCCAATCTATATATTACGTCTCCATAATCTAGCATGGGTAGGATGGTCATCTGAATCAGGGTTAGTTTGGCAGCTGGGGTGAAAAAGAAGCGATTATGACAGAGGAAATCAAGTCTAGATTTAACTTTAGCCTACAGCTTTGATATGTGCTAATAGAAGGACAGTGTACCGTCTAGCCATACTCCCAAGTACTTGTATGAAGGGACTACCTCAAGCTCTAAACCCTCAAAGGTAGTAATAACACTTGTGGGAAGAGGGGCATTCTTCTTACCAAACCACATGACCTTTGTTTTGGAGGTGTTCAGAACAAGGTTAAGGGCAGAGAACTTGTTGGACACTAAGAAAGCTTTGTTGTAAAGCGTTTAAACACAAAATCCGGGGAGGGGCCAGCTGAGTATAAGACTGTACCATCTGTATATAAATGGAGAGAGCTTCTTAATGCCTGAGCTATGTTGTTGATGTAAATTGAGAAGAGCACGGGGCCTATGATCGAGCCTTGGGGTACACCCTTGGTGACAGGCAGTGGATGAGACAGCAGATGTTCTGACTTTATACACTGCACTCTTTGAGGGAGGTAGTTAGCAAACCAGGCCAAAGACCCCTCAGAGACATCAATACTCCTTAGAATGGAATGGTCTACTGCATCAAAAGATTTGAGTCAATAAAAACAGCAGCACAACATTGCTTAGAATCAAGGGAAATGGTAACATAATTTAGGACCATTAAGGTTGCAGTAACACATCTATAACCTGAGTGGAAATCAGATTGCATACCAGAGAGAATACTATAGACATCAAGAAAGCCAGTCAGTTGATTTTTGAGAAGTTTTTCCAACACTTTTGATAAACAGGGCAAAATAGAAATAGGCCTATAACAGTTAGAAAATTCACCCTCTGAATGGCACACACACACACACAATCCATGTCTCAGTTGTCTCAAGGCTAAAAGTCCTTCTTTAACCTGTCTCTTCCCCTTCATCTACACTGACTCAAGTGGATTTAACAAGTGACATCAATAAGGGATCATAGCTTCCACCTGGATTCACATGGTCAGCTGTTCTTAATGTTTTGTACACTCAGTGTATAGCACAGTGTTAGCTAGCTAGGATGCTACATAATATGCAACACACTTCATGTCATACAGTAGTTCCCTGCTCTTTTGAGCTCTAAATTGTAGGATTCTGTTGTGTGGAGGCAGAAAACAACAACTGCTGTCCTGTAGCATTAGCTAGCACACTAGCTGTCAACAGGAAGCTACACACGATGTTACATATTATTTCCCTGCTCTTTTGAGGTCTTATGGGAAGGATTTTCTCTGTTGTAGGAAGGGCCGTAACCAGGGTTTGAGTTTTAGTGAGGTCCGGAATGACTTTTTGAAAGTTTACTGCATTTCGATACAATTAAAACACTTAAAAATGTTGTATGGAGAACAGAAATCAACAAGCAAAAATGACCCTAGCCATTATCACCTTGGCTCATTCAGTCGATCTACAAACACATAGTCTATTAGATATGCAATTGTAACATTATACCCCTGAAAGGGGGGAAATATGAGAAATGATTCACACTGACAAGTAGCATCAGCAACTGTTCAGTTAGCTGTAATGATGAATTGCATAAAATCCTCAACTCTACATAGGTACAGTGCATTCGGGAAGTATTCAGACCACTTGACTTTTTCCACATTTTGTTACATTACAGCCTTATTTTAAATGGGTTTTAAATTGTTTTTTCTCCTCAGCAATCTACACACAATACCCCATAATGACAAAGCAAAAACAGGTTTTTGGAATTTGTCGCAAATTTCAATTAAAAAAAACTGAAATATCACATTCACATAAGTATTCAGACCCTTTACTCAGTACTTTGTTGAAGCACTTTTGGCAGTGATTACAGCCTCAAGCCTTCTTGGGTATGGCGCTACAAGCTTGGCACACCTGTGTCATGATGTGGCCCTTTCTGGGTGTAGATCGTGGCTTCCCCCTCTCTCACTCTCTCCTACACCTAGGTTCTGTTATCGCAGGTCGTAAATTCCTGGCGGAGGCTCTCTCCCCCTTTTCATGCAGAGCGAGAGATCACAGAGTGAACAAAGGATTTCACGTGGCCAAACTCCTAAATCCCCAAAATGGGAAAATGAAACTATGTCTACTTGTGATAATGTGGGAAGGCTCCGTGAACACTTAAGGGACAGTTATGTTGAGTGTGTTTCACTTGGTGACCTCACGAAGGACAGGAAACACGCACAACTATATCTCTGAATGTGTACATTTCTCAATTATGGTGTTTGCATCTAATTCTTTTATAAAATGAATGAGTAAAGATGAAACTATTTGTGAAATGATGTAATGTGATATTAACCTTTAATTTTGAGAGAATTGTATTCCCTGTAAAATGTAACTAGTCAGCGGCCACGCCCCCGTGAGCACAGACATGATCTGGCATCATGGAACCGCCCTCTTCTACTGTTACGAATAAAAGCCCCTCCTGAGACAATCCTCTTAAGACTAAACAAACCGACAGCGTGAGCTGTGTTTGCGAATTGTTAAGACCACAAAAACCTCAGTGTAAGCTAAGGTTGCAATGGTTGTTGAATTCCTAACCATACCACGTGGAGCATTGGCTGGAAATAAACTCTGAGACTGCCGATCCCTACAGAATAAGAGTAGAATAATCTTAGATACTAATTACTAGCTAGAATTGATGCAAACCTGGGATGCGAATAACGACAACCGCTGAAACATCTATTCTAAGAACAATGGACGCCTGACGGTTCCATTACAACAGACACTATCAGGAGCCGCCACCATGAGAGACTCTCTGTTGAACTGACCAACGATTCCAACAGAGAAGACAACAACTAAATAATGGCGTAAATATATTGATTGCAATTATTCCCGAATGAGCGAGTGTTCATGTGTAAAGGATTAGCATTTCAATGAATATAATCATCCACTGTGTGTAGTGATCCATTTTGTATTTCCCGCTCTCTCATCCACACCCCCTTCCCTTTGTCCACCAAGCCGTTATAACGGTTTAGCCCACTAGGGGATCTTCCCTATCATTGTTAGTAACCAATATTTGTTTGTTAATGCATTTCTGTGAGTATTTAGTTACTTAGTAAATAAATGATTAAGCCAATTGGTGTATGGATGATTCATAGTTTAGGCTGGGTTCGTGCAAATAACCAACAATTTACGACGTTTGGAATGAGACTGGCGTGAGGTAAAGCATAATTAATTAATAGAAGACTAATTGATCAGATATTAAAATATCTGAAGAGTTATTTTCGGAAAAGTATAACTTTGTAGTCTGAAGATTTTCCGTGGTGCCCCAACTTCCTAGTTAATTAAGTTTACATGATTCGTTTAATCACGTAGTAATAATTACAGAGAAATTATTTGATAAAATAACAGTCTTCACCTTTAATGATGCCAAAGACACAACACCTGTTTTGGGGAGTTTCTCCCATTCTTCTCTGCAGATCCTCTCAAGCTCTGTCAGGTTGGATGGGGAGCTTTGCTGCATAGCTATTTTCAGGTCTCTCCAGAGATGTTTGATCGGGTTCCCGAAGCCACTCCTGCATGGTCTTGGCTGTGTGCTTAGGGTCGTTGTCCTGTTGGAAGGTGAACCTTCGCCCCAGTCTGAGGTCCTGAGCACTCTGGAGCAGGTTTTCATCAAGTGGGCTGTCATGTGCCTTTTACTGAGGATTGGCTTCAGTCTGGCAACTCTACCATAAAGGCCTGATTGGTGGAGTGCTGCAGAATTGGTAGTCCTTCTGGAAGGTTCTCCCATCTCCACAGAGGAACTCTGGAGGTCTGTCAGAGTGACCATAGGGTTCTTGGTTACCTCCCAGACCAAGGCTCTTCTCCCCTGATTTGAATCAGTTTGGCTGGGCGGCCAGATCTAGAAAAAGACTTGGTGGTTCCAGACTTCTTCCATTTAAGAATGATGGAGGCCACTGTGTTCTTGGGGACCTTCAATGCTGTAAAAATGTTTTGGTACTCTTCCCCAGATCTGTGCCTCGACACAATCCTGTCTCGGAGCTCTACAGACAATTCCTTCAACCTCATGGCTTGGTTTTTGCTCTGACATGCACTGTCAACTGTGTGACCTTTTATAGACTGGTGTGTGCCTTTCCAATCAATGGAATTTACCACAGGTGGACTCCAATCAGATTGTCAAAACATCTCAATGATGATCAATAGAAATAGGATGCAGCTGAGCTCAATTTCGAGTCTCATAGCAAAGGTTCTGAATACTTTTGCAAGTACGGTATGTTTTTTTTATTTTTAATACATTTTCAAAAAAAATCGAAAAACCTGTTTTCACTTTGTCATTATGGGGTATTGTGTATAGATTGATGAGGAACATGTTTTATGTAATTTATTTTAGAATATGGCTGTAAGGTAAGAAAATTAGGATAAAGTGAAGGGGTCTGAATACTTTCTGAATATACTGTATCTCTTTTCTCAGATTACATAGTATTCACGTCTGTATTCCAAGGCCTTACTAATCAAGCTCCACACAAACAGACATCAATGGAGCTCAAAGATGACCCTATTATCAAATTCAAATGAATTATTTCAGAATATGACTTATTAATAATTAATATCAGTGATGGAAAATGGTGGGTAATGGATAAGAAAAACAACCACCGATATAAACAAAACTTTTTAGAACTGTATTTTTTTGCATTTTGATAGCATTTTAATGCAGGCCTATAGGGAAGATAGGCCACCTTGAGATAGCATAGCATTTTTTTTCTCCTAATTTCTTTGATAAGGTTAGTACAGATTTTCTCAGGGGACCCACATGGGCCTCGACCCTAAGTTTGGGTACCACTGTACTAACCTTTCTCTCTCGCTCTCTCTTGGTTCCTCCTGCCTGCATTGCAGTCATACATTGCAGCCATATCTACACTGCTCAAAAAAATAAAGGGAACACTTAAACAACACAATGTAACTCCAAGTCAATCACACTTCTGTGAAATCGAACCGTCCACTTAGGAAGCAACACTGATTGACTATAAATTTCACATGCTGTTGTGCAAATGGAATAGACAAAAGGTGGAAATTATAGGCAATTAGCAAGACACCCCCCAAAACAGGAGTGATTCTGCAGGTGGTGACCACAGACCACTTCTCAGTTCCTATGCTTCCTGGCTGATGTTTTGGTCACTTTTGAATGCTGGCGGTGCTCTCACTCTAGTGGTAGCATGAGACGGAGTCTACAACCCACACAAGTGGCTCAGGTAGTGCAGTTCATCCAGGATGGCACATCAATGCGAACTGTGGCAAAAAGGTTTGCTGTGTCTGTCAGCGTAGTGTCCAGAGCATGCAGGCGCTACCAGGAGACAGGCCAGTACATCAGGAGACGTGGAGGAGGCCATAGGAGGGCAATAACCCAGCAGCAGGACCGGTACCTCCGCCTTTGTGCAAGGAGGTGCACTGCCAGCGCCCTGCAAAATGACCTCCGAAAGTTTTTGTTTGTTTGGGGGATGTCTGTAGACACGACAGGAGTCGCAGTAAGGTTTTAAAAATTGCCTTTTGTCTGGCGTCGCAAACAACCTGTCCGCATCTAGTTTTGCCTACTTCTCTAGTGAGCCGACTCTAAGCTGGGGAAGTTTGTTTCATGTCTCAGGCCCTAGGCCTGTACCGCTAGAAGGCAGGGTTAGAGAGAGTGGTGAATGTGCTGCTAAAAACGCAAATAAAGGAGGCAAATCCGGCGGACGCAGGCGAACATAACGAACAAACCACTCTTCATGATTCCAGAGGCAAGCGAGATTAGAACTCAGATCAATAATATAAATGTTCTGAGATTTGATCACGGCTGGCAGCAATATTTAGACTTTGACTAGAGTTGATTTTCTTTATTGAGTACAAAATATACAGTACTGGTCATACTAAATCATGTAGTAAACAATAAAGTGTTAAACAAATACAAATAGTTGTTATATTTCAGATTCTTCAAAGTAGAGACCCTTTGCCCTGATGACAGCGTTGCACACTATTGGCATTCTCTCAACCAGCTGTGCCTTGTTAAAAGTTCATTTGTGGAATTTCTTTCCATCTTAATGCGTTTGAGCCAATCAGTTGGGTTGTGACAAGGTAGGGGTGGTATACAGAAGATAGCCCTATTTGGTAAAAGACCAAGTCCATATTATGGCAAGAACAGCTCAAATAAGCAAAGAAAAATGACAGTCCATCATTACATTAAGACATGAAGGTCAGTTAATATGGACAATTTCAAGAACTTTAAAGTTTCTTCAAGCGCAGTCGCAAAAACCATCAAGTGCTATGATGAAATTGGCTCTCATGAGGACCGCCACAGAGTCACATCTGCTGCAGAGAATAAGTTCATTAGAGTTACCAGCCTCGGAAATTGCAGCCCAAATAAATGCTTCACGGAGTTCAAGTAACAGACACATCTCAACATCAACTGTTCAGAGGAGACTGCGTGAATCAGGCCTTTATTGTCGAATTGCTGCAAAGAAACCACTACTAAAGGACACCAATAATAAGTTGGTAAGTGCTCAGCATATGTGTGAACTCCTTCAAGATTGTTGCAAAAGCATTCCAGGTGAAGCTGGTTGAGAGAATGCCAAGAGTGTGCAAAGCTATCATCAAGGCAATGGGTGGCTACTTTGAAGAATCTTCGAATATAAAATATATTTTGATTTGTTTAACACTTTTTTGGTTACAACATGATTCCACAGGTGTTATGTTAAGTGTTGTCTTCACTATTATTCTACAATGTAGAATATAAAAAATAAAGAAAACCCCTTGTAGGTGTGTCCAAACTTTTGACTGGTACTTTTAATATTTCATTTTTTCTTCTCAGAAAAAAATGCAGAGGTCCAGACCTCAGTGTCCTCATGTTTAGTTACAGCCATGGTTATGGGGAAGGGTAAACGACTGCTGTTGTCCCGTAGCGTTAGCTAGCACGCTTGCTGTCAACCAGAAGCTACTACACAACAAGAGCCTGCAAATGTAGCAGGTAAACTCTGTTCATCTGGAGATATAAATCACAGTTAGCTCTACAAAAAAAAAATCTGCCTCAGAACATACTTTGTAAACAACAAAACGGAGCGTCACAGTTGATGGAAGACGGGGTCCCGTGTCATTAAACTTTTAGTAGCTCAGTCAAGTTTTCCTTGTTTGTGTTTTTGTCTTTAGCTCTCCTCCCATCTCTCTCTCTCACTCCTCTGGCTTATCGCAAACAGAGCAGCACAGCCTCACATGCTATTCATCTTTAATGAAGCATTCCCCGTACTAGGCAGTAGGCAGGCACACACACCCTACCTCCCTCATCGTAGACGCGGCCCCATTTTAAGCAGGCACCAAGGTCCCATCAATAGGCCATCATTGTAAATAAGAATTTGTTCTTAACTGACTTGCCTAATTAAATAAAGGTTAGATAAAAAATAAAACATAATTTAATAGAGAAGGCCACTGTGGACACATGCTGCCTTTCAGTGTAAATTACATGTTATAACATATTTGGGAGAAAATACATTAGAGTGTAGAATCTTCCTTTACTGCTGTTTGTTCCCAGATGCTGAGTTTGAGTGCAAACATCACTGACTATCATGCAATATGAGGACACAAATGAACCCTGTCCTGTCCCCCTGCAGAGCCCCAACTGAAAGGCATTGTCACGAGACTCTACAACCGGCATGGCTTCTACCTCCAGATGCTTCCGGATGGCACCATGGACGGCACAAAGGACGAAAGCAGCTCCTTCTGTAAGTCTGTCTATCTGTCTCACACCTGTCTGTCTGTCTCTCTAACCCTGCTGTCATGTAAGTCTCACACCTGTCTTTCTGTGCCTGACTGTCTCTCTAACCCTGCTGTCTGTCTGTAAGTCCCACCACTGTCTTTCTGTATCTGACTGTCTCTCTAACCCTGCTGTCCTTCTGTAAGTCTAACACCTGTCTGTCTCTCTAACCCTGCTGTCCTTCTGTAAGTCTCACACCTATCTGTCTGTCTCTCTAACCCTGCTGTCCTTCTGTAAGTCTCACACCTGTCTATGTCTCTCTAACCCTGCTGTCCTTCTGTAAGTCTCACACCTGTCTATGTCTCTATAACCCTGCTGTCCTTCTGTAAGTCTCACACCTGTCTGTCTGTCTGTCTGTCTGTCTGTCTGTCTGTCTGTCTGTCTGTCTGTCTGTCTGTCTGTCTGTCTGTCTGTCTGTCTGTCTAACCCTGCTGTCCTGCTGTAAGTCTCACACCTGTCTTTCTGTGTCTGACTGTCTGCCAGTACGTAATGCCATGTAACTCTCCACAGTTTCTATTGAAATATAAAACTCTGTATAGGCACAGTGAGAATCTTTAGACAGTACGTCTTTTTAGACAGTTATTGGTACACAAGTTATTGCATAACAGTCTGTGAATCTTAAATATATTGTAGATGTGTACAGGGCTCTCACACTTTAGGTAGGTACAGTATAGAAACTGTAAGCACAGTAAATCCCTGCATAACATAACAGGTCCCGGTTGGGGTATTAAAGTTTATTCAGAGATTAGAGGACAACTGTGAAGTGTTTGTGAGTGTGAGTTACGGTATATTCCATAACAACTAGAACTCTATCAATCCTTACATCAGGCTTACTGTATCTGTGAGCTTTCTGTAAGGGGAACAAGCTTAGGGGAGAGGAAGAGGCGGAGTACGGGACGGGAGAGGGAGGCAGGGAAGGGTGAAGAGCGAGAGGAAAGAGGGGTGGAGAGAGGGAGAGAAAGAGGTGAAGAGCGATAGAAAGAGAGAGGGAGATAGAAAGAGACGGATGGAGGGAGGTCTGGCATGTACAGCCCAGTACAGGACTCATAAATCGTCCACTTTTCATTCAAAGCAGATTATTTATTCATTCCCACAGCACGGTAGAATTGTTAAGTGATTGACATCACAACGGAATAATCATCTACCCCACTGCACAGAAAATTGAATGGGATAGATTAGTGTTTTGCGTGTGTGTGTGTGCGAAGTGTGTGCATGCGTCTCTGTTTGTGTATGTGTTTGAGCGTCTATGATCAAGGTCTGGAATATCTCATTTTGTATTTACTGTAGGCCAGAACAGAATGGCAGGCATCCCTGTGGAGGGAGCAGAGACTCCTCTCATACACCACAACTATGGTTCTGAGTGGCTGAGGGACTTGCCTAGCTTTCTCTGTCTCGCTAGAGCGTACCCTCCGCAGCCTCTCTCTTTCTCCCCCTCTTTTTCTCTCTCCATCTGCCTCTCTCTCTCCCATCAGCCCCAGGGTGGGACCCCCAACTTGTTCCCTGACCTCTCCTATGAAAAAAGTGTGTGTGTGTGTTTACGTGCATGCCCGGATGTGTGTGTGTGTCTGCCTGTGTACATGTCCATGTGTGTGTGTTTGCATGCGTGTGTGTCCGTGTGTGTGTGTTTATGTATGTGTGTATGTGTGTAATTACGCACCCCACTGCAGAGTGTGCTGAGGCCAGTCAGTAAAGGGCCAAATCAGCAGCAAATGGAGATAAATAATTAAGGAGGAAACAGTCAGATTCATATCTGAGTTCTACAGAGACAAGCGGCCTCCCAAATTGCACCATATTCCCCATGTAGTACACTACTTTTGACCAGGTTCCATAGGGCAAAATGTGGGCTGGACCTCTCTGTCTGGAAGAAGAAAGCTGCATTCTCTTTGATTTATTTACAAAGCAATCTGACAGAAACTCCCTCTATATGTAACATCATTCATTAAGATAAAATCATGAG